>NC_061144.1:11214863-11514863 GCF_905220365.1 Vanessa cardui
ATAATCTAAAAAAAAATCAATGAAATGTCTCTTGTTTCTGTGATCATAGCTACAACTTGTTTATCTATAAAATGCACCAAGAAATAATTGAATTGTTTAAAATGAAATGATGGATCGTTTATGTATACAAAATATAATAAAGGACCCAAAATACACCCCTGTGGAATGCCAATATTAAGCACAGGACAGAATACATTCATCCCTTCATAAAACTAATAAACTGTTTTCAAAACTATCACTTAAGTGATAGTAAACACATGACGATTAAGTTTATATGAAATTGTGTGGTGTAAGCTAAAAAATCAAATGTTTCAGAAAAAGTTAACAGAAAATTAGGTCGCTCAAAGATTTGTAAAAACTAATGCTATAAACTGTATAACTTTTAACAGGAACACCAATATATAAACAGTAAGAAACGCAGCGTGACTTCGCTGTCCGCGTACGCGACGCAGCGGGACACAGCACGTGTCCCCATACCGTACCTTCTCCCCGGAGCGCGCGAGGTTGGCGAGCGTGACGTCGCTGTCCGCGTACGCGACGCAGCGGGACACAGCACGTGTCCCCATACCGTACCTTCTCCCCTGAGCGCGCGAGGTTGGCGAGCGTGACGTCGCTGTCCGCGTACGCGACGCAGCGGGACACAGCACGTGTCCCCATACCGTACCTTCTCCCCGGAGCGCGCGAGGTTGGCGAGCGTGACGTCGCTGTCCGCGTACGCGACGCAGCGGGACACAGCACGTGTCCCCATACCGTACCTTCTCCCCGGAGCGCGCGAGGTTGGCGAGCGTGACGTCGCTGTCCGCGTACGCGACGCAGCGGGACACAGCACGTGTCCCCATACCGTACCTTCTCCCCGGAGCGCGCGAGGTTGGCGAGCGTGACGTCGCTGTCCGCGTACGCGACGCAGCGGGACACAGCACGTGTCCCCATACCGTACCTTCTCCCCGGAGCGCGCGAGGTTGGCGAGCGTGACGTCGCTGTCCGCGTACGCGACGCAGCGGGACACAGCACGTGTCCCCATACCGTACCTTCTCCCCGGAGCGCGCGAGGTTGGCGAGCGTGACGTCGCTGTCCGCGTACGCGACGCAGCGGGACACAGCACGTGTCCCCATACCGTACCTTCTCCCCGGAGCGCGCGAGGTTGGCGAGCGTGACGTCGCTGTCCGCGTACGCGACGCAGCGGGACACAGCACGTGTCCCCATACCGTACCTTCTCCCCGGAGCGCGCGAGGTTGGCGAGCGTGACGTCGCTGTCCGCGTACGCGACGCAGCGGGACACAGCACGTGTCCCCATACCGTACCTTCTCCCCGGAGCGCGCGAGGTTGGCGAGCGTGACGTCGCTGTCCGCGTACGCGACGCAGCGGGACACAGCACGTGTCCCCATACCGTACCTTCTCCCCGGAGCGCGCGAGGTTGGCGAGCGTGACGTCGCTGTCCGCGTACGCGACGCAGCGGGACACAGCACGTGTCCCCATACCGTACCTTCTCCCCGGAGCGCGCGAGGTTGGCGAGCGTGACGTCGCTGTCCGCGTACGCGACGCAGCGGGACACAGCACGTGTCCCCATACCGTACCTTCTCCCCGGAGCGCGCGAGGTTGGCGAGCGTGACGTCGCTGTCCGCGTACGCGACGCAGCGGGACACAGCACGTGTCCCCATACCGTACCTTCTCCCCGGAGCGCGCGAGGTTGGCGAGCGTGACGTCGCTGTCCGCGTACGCGACGCAGTAGGACAGCAGCACGTGTCCGCGGGCGCCCAGCAACACGTTGCGCGGTCGCAGGTCCCTGCGGGCAAGAGTAGAGATCAGTTAACTGTGTTTTCTTATCTCTAGATAAATCAAATCAAAAGCTTTATGATGTTGAAATTTAAAGAAATACCATTAGCAAAGAAAAATCTCATTTTTATTACCTTAATGATGTGGCAGGTCATTTATATAAAACAAGGAAAAGAAATGGACAAGAATTAATCCTTGAGGAACCCCGAGAAGTAGCCTCGAGAGATCTCTCTCAATTGATATTCAACCTTTTGAATCCGAAGGCTTAGATACGACATCAGAAGAATGAGCTCAATTTCTTTGATAATATAATGACGTAGCTTCCTGACCAAAATTTCGTGTTGCACACAATCAAAGGCCTCAGATAAATCACAAAATATCCCTAAGGCATCCTTTAACTCCTGCCAGATATATACTTTATTTATGAAGTTTTTTAAAGAGCTCAACACTAACTTACCAGCGCTTTATTATTCGCATTCTTTTTCATTATTATGTGAAAAAAATGACAAAAAAAGCTGGAGATTAGTCTACTAGAATTGATTTAAAGAATTCCTAAGCTTTGACGAAATCTTTTACATTTCTATTTGATCGTATCTATGTGTACCGAGCTTTAGAGTTACTTTTAATATTTGTAATGATTTTGTGACAACCCCTAACCTAACCAACTTATTTGGTTTGTAAGCAGCATCGCTTTGAAAGCGATGCATATCCACTAAAATTACTTGTATATACAAAGATTTTTTACTGATTCGGAGAAAGTTCAATTTTATACAAAAAGAAGATTGTAATAGGAGAAAGTGTTGAAAGAATATTATTCATAATTTTACAAAAGTCTATACAAGAAGAGAAGAGGTAAATTAGTAGTAAATAATAATAAATAGTATAAAGCTCCTCACCTCCATATAACTCCGCAATTGTGTAAGCTTTCCAAGGCTGTGAGTATCTCAGCGCCCCACCGACACACGGCTGATGGAGGTATCTCGGATTTAGGTGCAGACTGGAAAAGATTTACGGTAAAGAATTTATTTATTGAATTGATTTACTTGGTGATTTACGTCTGGGTAGGTACCACCCACTCATCAGTTATTCTGCCCCCAAATAACAGTACTCAGTATTGTTGTGTTGAAGGGTGAGTGAGCCAGTGTAATTACAGGCACAAGGGACATAACATCTTAGTTTCCAAAGTTGGTGGCGCATTGACGTTGTAAGGAATAGTTAATATTTCTTACAGCGTCATTGTCTATGGGTGATGGTGACCGCTTACCATCAGGTGGCCCATATGCTTGTCCGCCAACCTATACCACAAAAAAAAGAACGATTAAAACAAACAACAACAACAACAGCCTGTAAATTCCCACTGCTGGGCTAAAGGCCCCCTCTCCCTTTGAGGAGAAGGTTTGGAACATATTCCACCACGCTGTTCCAATGCGGGTTGGTGGAATGCACATGTGGCAGAATTTCTATGAAATTTGTCACATGCAGGTTTCCTTACGATGTTTTCCTTAACCGCTGAGCACGAGATGAATTATAAAGACAAATTAAGCACATGAAACAGCGATGCTTGCATGGGCTTGAACCCGCAATCATCGGTTAAGATGCACGCGTTCTAACCACTGGGCCATCTCGACTCAACACAAAACCTTCAACTTTTTATACCAGGTGAAAGAATTCGTAAATTCAAATTTGTACTAGAATTCGAAAAGCGTCCAAAAAAAGATACTTATTTTACAATAGCTTTATCATTAATATTAAATTTGAAAACCGACACATAACTTACTTAAAAGAAAAGGAAGTAGATGACTCACATAAAATATTATAAAATGAAAAGATGTACAAAATGGTACTCACTATGTTACTCGGTATTGTAATTTTTTCAGTCTCTCTCTCCATCTTCGCTCTCTTTTCCTCTTCCACCTCAAGTTTAGGCTCCTCTTTTCGTACACTACTAATATTCGGTACCTCTGTTAGCACTCTGTCGACATTCAGAAGTAGCTTCTGAGAATTTTTGACTAACTCGTTCACTGATACATCAACATTGTCCAAAACATCCCTTCCTTCGATATTTTCATTGACGTCATCGTAAACATCGATTTTATTAACAATATCGTTTACGGAATCGATATTATCGTTTTGTACATCGATATCGTCGTGTCGTTTATTTTGTTCAGTAAACACGTTCTCTAAATTAACATGTCTCGTATTCGGAGATGAGTGTTTATAATTCTTGATGTAATCGAATAGTCTCTCTCCGGGTGCGTAGGAGAGTATGAGAAATATGAGATCGTCCGTCTCCACGTACGCGTGTAGGGGGACCATGTAGGGTATGAGAGTGGGAAGGATCGGCTGTCGAGTCTCATTGGATCTTTGGTGGAAGTAATCGTCGAATTCCGTTAGATTTTTTGGTATTTTTTGAATGACCTGGAATAAAAAACACACATTTTAAGAATTAATGAATGAATTAATTGAAACTAAAAGTGTGAGTAATATTGTTATCGCTATTAAGTAAAAAATATCTTTTTGTTTGTTTACATATCGTCAGAAGAATTTGATGACTGTCATAAAAATCTACTTCATTGTTCATTTTCTTGGATGCATTTCACACGAATAAAACTATGGGAACATTTGATTGATTCAAAGATAGTTTCAATACATTTGTTTCTGGACATCTCCACGTCAATGTTTTGAAAGATAATAATGACAATCGCGATAACAGAATTTTCCATGTTATCGAGTAGGACCCTGGCTCCGCCAAGCGGTCGGCGGGTTGCGGGGATTGATTTAATGATAGTTTCAATACATTTGTTTCTGTAAATCCACACGTAAATGTTTGGCAAGGCGTTTATAGTAATCGCGATAACAGAATATTCCCTTATCGAGTAGTATCCCGGCTCCGTCAAGTACTAGTACCGGGGCTCTACCTTCATGGCGCGGCAGTGCTGCTGCTGGTCGTGCAGCACGAGCAGCACGCGCGCGCGCCGCGCCAGCACGCGGTACGCGCCCAGCTCCGAGCGCGACGCGCGCAGCACGTGCAGCGGCAGCGCCGCGTGAGCGCCGCGCGACGCCGCCCCGCCCGCGGGGGCGGAGGCCGCGGGCGGGGCGAGGGGCGCGGGAGGCGCGGGGGGCGCGGGCGGCTGCTGCAATTAAATAGAGTCACAGCGTAAAAAAGCAAGTTATATAGTATATAGTTATATACATAATTCACTTCGGGCGTGCCGTTCAGGGTGCAAATTTACTGCACACATTTAAACATAGGCAGTAAATACACAAATTCTGATTTGGAAGTTGCAAATTTATTTGAAATATTTTTTGATAACATACCTAATATAATAACATCTCATTTAAAATCATCTACATTAGATGCAGCTAGATTATTAAATAAACATGTTTCTAAATGCGTTATTGATTTTTCTTTTGAAACAGTTTCTGCAATAGATGTTATAAAAGTATTTAAAACACTCAATATTAAAAAAACTAACGACGTATGGGGCATTTCGGTAAAATTCATAAATAACATCATACACGATATTGCTCCATATATAGCAGTAATTTTTAACAAGAGTTTGGACACGAGTTCTTTTCCTAACTTGTTAAAATGTAGTAAAGTCTTACCACTTTTTAAGAATGGAAATAGGAGCGATCCCAGTAATTACAGGCCTATTTCAATACTCCCATCTTTAAGTAAAATTTTCGAAAAAAATATTTTAAATCAACTTCTTATCCATTTTGGTACAAATACAATTTTTCATAGTGAGCAATTTGGTTTTACAAGAGGTCGATCAACAACTGATGCGGGAATTGCGCTTCTTAAGCATATTTACGATGCTTGGGAGAAATCACAGAATGCTATTGGAGTATTCTGTGATTTATCTAAAGCATTTGATTGTGTAGAACACGAGACGCTTCTTTATAAGCTCAAATATTATGGCGTTAAAGGTAGGGCTCTTGATCTCATTGCTTCATACTTAAGTCAAAGAATCCAGCAAGTTTTCATTAATGGAATAAAGTCTACTGGATCTATGCTAAAAATGGGTGTTCCACAAGGTTCAATTTTGGGTCCCTTTCTATTTGTAGTATATATAAATGACCTTCCTTTCTTTGTTAAAGGTATTTGTGATATAGTATTGTTTGCTGACGATACTTCACTGATTTTTAAGGTTGACAGGAAAAAAACTGACTATGACGATGTGAACGGTGCCTTATCACAGATACAAGATTGGTTTAATGTAAATAATTTGGTTTTGAATACTCAAAAAACAAAATGTGTAGTTTTTACCCTACCCAATGTTAGAAAGCAAAATTATAATACATCTTTAAGCGGTGGCCCGCTTGATGTAGCCGATACTACCGTGTTCTTGGGAATAGAATTGGATTCCAGACTTCAGTGGAGTCCCCATTTGTCGTCCCTAACAGGGAGACTCAGCTCCGCAGCACACGCGGTTAGAAAAGTTAGACAACTAACTGATATTGATACCGCTCGTTTAGTTTATTTTGGTTATTTTCACAGTATTATGTCATATGGCATATTACTTTGGGGTAACGCTGCAGACATTGAATCTGTCTTTATTTTACAAAAGAGAGCAATTCGGTTTATTTATAATCTTGGAGCTAGAGATTCTCTTCGGGAGGTTTTTAACAGGGTAGGAATACTCACTGTTGCGTCGCAATATATTTACAACAATATCATGTATATTCATAGTAACATTGATCACTTTGATAAAATCAGTGATAATCATTGTATATGCACTAGAAGTAAGGATAAGCTTATAACGCCAAGTTTCCGACTCCGCAAAGTCAATAAATCTTTCTTGGGGCAAGGTATCCATTTCTATAATAAAATTCCACAGACATTTTTAACTTTGCCGTCTCGTAAATTCAAATCGTTTATAAAAAATACATTGGTGAAAAAGGCGTATTATTCGATACAAGATTTTGTAGATGATAAAAAAGCGTGGAATTAATACCTGTTGACTTCCAGGCAGGATATATTAATTTAATAATTGTATTAACTTAAAAATTAACTAACATGACTGTATTTTTTTAAATGTTGAAAAAGAATAACTACTGAGTTTCTTGCCGGTTCTTCTCGGTAGAATCTATTTTCCGAACCGGTGGTAGCTTCACTTAATTGTTAAATGACGATTCCACGAAAAGCCCACTTGAATAAAGTATACTTTTGATTTTTGATTTTTGATTTTTGATTTTTTGCGTGGTGTACGTAAGTTATGTAAAATTCGGAACAGACTAAGGGAAAAAAATAATAAATAATTGTGATCACATGCGGCATGACAAAAAACTATTTGAGAACTTTTACAGATTATTACTTATTAAGTCTATACGATATAATAGAATTATCTATTCTCTACTTAGTGTCAGTTACGGGAATCGTTTCTTGAGGACTAATTTTTGGTACTTAAACATTCTTGGTACATGAAAATCATATTTCTATTTATTATTTCTAATAGAGTTTCTAAAGAATCCCAAACAAACTAAAATTTAAATAAAGAAACATAAAATCCAGTAAGGCACCAAAAACTTTTCATCTCCACAAAATTGCACTCAATGATAAAGAAAACATAAAGGAAATCTGCATGTTTCGGGTGAAATTGTTCAACATGTATCCAAATCATTATCATCGTCCACTAATCCCTTACGGAGACACATGCTAGAATAAGCTCTTTAATGAGAAGGCACAAGGCAGTTATTTATACACATTTTTCTGCGGACGGTACCTAAATATTTTAAAGTAATTTTTTGAACAAAGATTATTAATATACATAGTACTTACACTGTGATCATTGTTGGAAAGATGATTCTTGTATATATCTTCAGCGCGCGAGAGGTATTTGTTAATTTTCTCCTTCATCACCACCCGAGTTTGCTGATCCGTCTCCGCTGCGGACATTTTGTATAAAAAAAGGTTACAAGATTACAAAATACGAGACAAATGGTAACATAACATGATATTATAAAACTGGAGTGATGTTGAATCCTAGAATGAGTGATATTTAAAGGTTAATGACTATTTAACATCGCGTTGAGCCGCGGGGCGGAACATGAATAAAAATGCGGGTGAAACCGCGCGGAACCGTCGTACTGTAAAATTTTGATCCCTTCTTTTTAAAGGCGATTTTTTTTAATTTAAGAAGACGAAGTAAGTCAAGAAAGTGTCTTTGTTATATTTGAAAATAAACTCATTACTACAAAATCAAAATATACTTCATTCAAGTAGACTTTTACAAGCACTTTTGAATCGTCATTTGACAACTATATTAAACGAAGCTACCTTGCTTTACGTTGTACGCTGGAATACATAATATGTTTAAATTAACATGGTTATTTTTATCACTACAATTAAAACGTATCACGTCTCGTAAACAAAACCTTCGTAAATAATGTCGAAATATCAAATAATACCAAATAAAAATAAAAAAAACATGGTTAATCCCGCATATAATAATTGTAGTAATAAAAATAACCATGTTAATTTAAACTAATCATGTTTTACAGCGTGAAACTTAAAAGTACTCCCCATCAATGCTTCCAACCATGGGATCTAAGATACTCCCTCGTGCTGTACTAAATCAATAATTATTATTATTGACTCACAAGATGGCACAATTCAGTCCTAACTGACTCCCACTAACTCAGTAGTCATGTTAGTCTCTCTGTACTTCAATCAAATCACAACAATACTAAATACCATACCGAATCAAACAGCAATACAATTCCATTACAAAAACACAAACTATTGACATATTAACCGTGAATTTGCCAGTGCATTCAAGATATGTTGGTATTGGCAGTACATTTAAAGTCAGTTAGGCCAATAGCCTATACTAAAACACTATTAACTCACATATAATTCCATCGTACTCTTGTAAATAACCACACATGTACAAAAAATCCATTTGAATATACAAAGACGACTATGTTTATTGATTTGTGAACTAATAATGAATGTTTCAACGATAAAGCGATTTCGATAGCATTATCTCTGCCGTGTAATGGGTCAAGCCTGATTATACGAATAGTGAAATCGGCGCGGAGTAATTATTTATTAATACATTATAATGAGTCATCCATTAGTAAATGGTTTATAGTTATTTGTTACCGTTTTATGCTTGATTGCTACATTCCAGGAACGATTAAAGAGTAACTACTGAGTTTCTTGCCGGTTATTCCCTCTAGATTCTACCTTTTGAATCGGAAGCTTTACATTTAACTCAACACTGTAACATGTTCAAAAGTGGTTTTATGGAGCCTCTCGAATAAAGACTATCTTGATTTTGATTCGTTATACTCACATATACAAGCTATCATTGTCTGTGTTTAAGTGTATTAAGATGGCATTTTCTTTTACTTTGTGGTACCACATACATATCAAACCTTCTACCGACAATCAGCAAAGTTTTCGAGTTTGAAGTATGAGTTAGGTAGTTTAATTAAAAGTACAAGGGATACGACATTTTTGTTCCTAAGTTTGGCGCAGTTTTCAGCGCCATTGTCTATGGGCAGTGGTGACCCCTTACCATCAGGTGACCTATATAAATAAAAAGGGACCTTCCGCATATTCAATACTTCTAATATTAGAAGTCTAAGAAACGATTATTGTATTCGAAATTAAACGATTTTTTATCAATAAAATGCATCTCAAGAATATCTACAGAATAATTAGTTAATTGTGTCAATATTAGCTGATAGCGATAATATTTACATTAACATAATTACACTTTCTTATTGTAATTAATGAAAGTATATATTTTTGCATATTGACGCATGTATCAGCTTCCTTAAAAATATCAAGCTAACAATGGTGTGATATTTACTGGTGGTAATTCTACCACTATGACCTAGATACCACCTGATCTAGATATTCTTTAGATATTATGTCGAACAACTAGACTTTTTGTTGTTTCATTTTGAAAGGGGGAGTGGTCTATATAGTTAGAATTACAAACAATAGCTTTTTACTTTCCATGATTGTTTATGCATTGCTGTAAGAGTTCTGTGACCAATGGTAATTTCACAGGCGGCCACATACCATCATATACCCGTTATAAAAACATCCTATTTTATTGATTGCTAAACATGAGATCGCAGATTGTGACATCCCGGGGTACCAGGACTGATAAATAGTTTTTTTGGTTTTACTGACTGACCGACTGACTGACCACGTGACTGTCCACAATAGCCCAAACCAGACATGATATCATCATCATCATGAAAAAAAAAATATATCGAGGTCTTACATAGGTAAATAATGACCGAAATCAAAACCACTAGTTTTAGAAGATTATTCTCCATTTATTTTCCGGTGTTTTTTTAAAACCATGCATACTCGTATACATTATACAGGCACTCTACTATACTATTCTGCCACTCACCCCGCACGGCGCTCAGCAACTCGCCCACGAGCGCCTTGTAACACTCGAAGGCCTGTGAGAAGTCTCCTCGCCGCTCGCACAGCTCCGCGTCCGTCTCGCTCTCCCGCGGCGCGTGCGAGCGAGACGGCGCGCGGGCGGGGCGCGACGTGGAGGGCGCGTCGAAGTTGATAAGATCCGGCAACATGTTCCGCTTGACGCTTGGCGCGTCGAAGTTACTGAGCTCGTCGTACAGCTCGCTATCGAGACTGTCGAGGGAGTCCAGCGACTCGAAGCTGTCGGAGTCGGACTCCCGGATCTCGACGTCGGCCGCCTCGTATATCGGTATCTGTGATATGTCGATGTCCGTCGGTGTGGCCGGTGCGTTATTCGCAGTTTCGTTTCGAGCTGGAAAGGAAGACAGGGCATATTTTAAATAGCGTAGTGCTATTTAAAAATTTCAATTTCAATCGTAAGATTTTCAAAGACCTTTTTAAAGCCACTTATTTTTCCGTTATGAAATAATCGATTTTTAGAAAAAATAATAAACCCATGTAATTTCAAACGCAAGTAGTATATAATTATTAGGGTACGAAATTACCCAAAAACATATAGTCGATGGCAGTCAAAGATCAAGTTAGTCTCAATCTTAATTTAATTAGATTTTGTAGTAGTAGGGGTCACCCTGAAATTTTATTTGGAAAAATCCAGCCCATCTAGACGTAAATGTAAATATATTACTGGTAGGACTCCGAGCTTCATCTTCAGATGTCTGGTATTCGAGTGGCGGAGTTTCCTCTATCGGCAGATGTAGAGACGACCGTATCGCGTTGATCACTCCTGAAGGCTTCGGGTCAGGTTCTGGATAACCGGTCTGATGGTTAGAAATATCATTATGTGTATGTATACCAGCAGTACACATAGTATGAACACAAATATATAATAATAATAAATAAGTTGTCTTAAATTTTCGCAATTATTACACATTTAAATAAAACTAGTTATAACGGATTTGAATCGCGCATATAAATTATTTTTGACATCCCGACGTAGACGGGTAGACTGTCTACCCGTGACCACGAACGCTGTAAAGTGCTCGAAACGTCGGGATGTCAAAAATAATTAATTTACGCGATTCAAATCCGCTATAACTAGTTTTATTTAAACACAAATATATATTTAGAAAAAAATGGTACATTATGGCATGGTTCAACATATCTCTTGCTCAGCTATGATTGAAAATTTCGTGAAGAAGCCAACACGATTCAGATTAAATTCTGCGACAAAAGTATCCAACGAGATATATAGGAAAGGAGGGTTGATGAAAGCCTTCTTGAGGAGAGAGGAGTTAAAGTGTAAATATCTGTGAGGCAGTTAACATTTTTTCATAAAAAAATTTAACAAAATATTTACATTACCTGAAGAAAATTAACAAAATCAGTGCTCGTGAATAGAAGCCTATGTTCCGCAACAAACTCTAGAAGGGCTTTTATTGTCTTTGCTCTCTCGTCGATTACCTGAAAATATATCAAATAGCTTTAAACATTACAATTACCTAACAGGAGGCTTGAATTTGAATTGGCAATTCAAAAAAGATTATAAATTAAATGCTACTTCTGGTTCTCAGTAACTCAGAAACTCAGTAATTATTGTTTGTCCAATCAATATGTACTAATATTATAAATACGAAAGTAACTCTGCCTGTTTGTCTGTTGCTCTTCCTCGGCCAAATCACTGAATCAAATTCATTGAAATTCGGTATTAAATTAATATTAACTAAGCTTAAACTCTAAGAAATGACTTAGACTGCTTTTTATATCTTCTAAACACCAAAAACACAAGTAAAGCCCGCTAGTATTATATAATAATCATTTTTAATTAAATCTATCTTGTATTATTAATGAGTACTAACTACAAACTCTTACATATACATATATATGTGTAGGAACTATTAACTTACTTAGTATGATATTCTAAGTAAGTTAATAGTATATTGATTTAAATCTCACCTCTGGATGAAATCTTTTAAAGAAACTGCTTTTGGCTAGCGGCGGGAATGTGCCTTTAAGATGTAGACCACTGTGTAGTGACTTCATAGACTTGTGAAGCTGTTGTATGTCACTGTACCTTTTCCATACTGATATTATTGTCACTGCTTCTGGAGATTCTAATGGAAAGAGCTGGAAAAACAAATATCATATAACTAAAGTTTGTAGTACATAGTGCACCTGTATAAAGCCGGGACGGATTGCTAGTTTTTATCTGTGACCGTAAATAAATTAATAATATAATATATATAGGACAACATCACATACATTACTCTGATCCCAATGTAAGTAGCTGAAGCACTTGTGTTATGGAAGATCAGAAGAAACGAGGGTACCACAAACACCCAGACCCAAGAAGACATAGAAACTAATAAACCTTCTACATCGAAACGGCCGGGAATCGAACCCAGGACGTCAGAGTGGCGTACCCATGAAAACCGATGTACACACGACTCAACCACGGAGATCGTCAAATTTCATCATCAGTTTATATGTAAAAAAAAGTCCGCAACCAACTTATAGAAGTTATTAGAGATTATATAACTGAGATTTTCTTATACTTAAATAAATTTATACTGTGTGATAATAATTGAATATATAAAAGTCTAAAATATTGTCCCTTGTGAGTACATGACCCATTATTAGATCTACTGTACAGTATAAAAATATGGTTTAAATAAAACAATCAGTTATATATACTTTAACTGATTGTTTTATTTTTCTGATTGTTATACCTGTTCTAGCCAACCTTAATATTTGAATCTGTATAAATATAGCCTGCTTATACTATTTCATTTATTTCTCACTCAATAATACACTTATTTGCATTAATTTTTGTATTTGTTGTTGATTATCTGTAGTTTAAAAAAATATATATACCGGTATAATTGAGAACACTCCTTTTTTTGAAGTTGCTTTCAAATATTTAGTCTACAATAAAACCTATGATTTATTAATAATTTTAGGAATGGCATCCGACATCATGATCTTTGCCTATCTAAGGGGTGTATAGTAAGTGGTCATCTTTACTCAAAAACACTAGTAGTATCAGTAGTAATAGCTGTACATGTTAGAATGTTTACAAGTCCTTCAAACTTAAATCAATATAAAGTATAGTTGGTAACAATCTAGAGGAGCATGGACAAACCTCACCGTTGCTATATTTAAAATTATACATATTTCACAAGTTTTTCCTTATTCAGTTATATTTATGTTTCTGTAGTTATATTTTTTCTAACTAAATATTTCGAGTCACTCAGATGTGACGTTGCTATTGGTATTTACTAAATGAACTATATATTATGCAAAGTTATTTTTAATTCATAAAAATGCCAACTATAAAAAATAAATAATTAGTAGAAAGAAGACTTATTTAGAATAAGGTATAAAAAATGATCACTTGTACATAACTCTTTATGTTAAATAGAAAATATGTATTTCACAATATTTTATAACATCAAATAAAATGGTAACATTGTATTAAATACGATAAAAAAATATATATTCAGTAGATTTTAACAAAGTAACTTAACATACCTATTTTATATGTCAGGGTTATTAACATTTTATATTTAGTGTAACCACAAGACTACTTTCGGATTTTGAGTAGCAATATTTGCACTAATCAATAACATTCACTTGCCGATACAAACTTATTTTGTTATTAATCAGATAAAATGAAGTACTTATTCACTAGTATCATAAATAAAACCATAGAAACACTTACTACGGATGTTATCTTGTAAATAGTAAAACCATTTTTATGTTTTGCCGTCTCGTCGATAGAAAACCGGCGAACCCACTTATCTCTTACCGACATATTTATTTACATAAACACTATTTTATATGATACAAATGGCATTAAATAAACAGTTAATCACTAATCATTGTCCAATATTAAACTTAAACAAGAATAATGGAAAATAAGATAATTCTATACTGAAATATGTTATATATTCCGCTGTATAGATTTTGAACACACAACACAAGTGCAGTAATGCATTACAACTATGCATGACTTTGACAGCAACGCATATGATTGACCTCATGAACAACCGTCTAAATTAAAACGGCACGGAAAATACACTGCATTACGTAAAAACTGCTACCATCACATTTGGTTCGGCTTATTAAATTTCTATACACGCATAGTTAATTTCATATAATTTCAATTATGTTATATGGAATATAAAAAGACCCTATGAACCTTTTTATAAAATTATTAAAAATAAAAACTTAAATAATATTTAATAATCTTTTTTTCACTCGATATTACCAACTTACACTTAACTCGATTACCAACAGATGTCGTTAACTCACAGTAAAACATTGTAAATATTTATGTCCCGCCATGAGTATCATGTGCTTTTAGAACAAACTGACAAAATGTGTCTTAACACATAAACTGGAAGTATAAATTAATGCAATACAATATATTCATTCGTCATTATAAAAGTTTCTTTTTTAAAGTCCAGGTAAGCACGGACTACAACTTACAAGCTTGATTATTTTACTTATCCCCACTTTCGTTCACTTAGTTGAATGGCGCAGCGAGAGGTTGTACGACTTTGTAGTTTGTATCCGCTTTTAGTAGTGTGTCAAGCGTCCGCGAATTGCTTATAGTTTTGTGTTACGCTATTGGTGTAATAAACATACTATCAATATTTTCTTTAAAAAAATGTGCCAGTAGTTTGTTCTCTTTGATATCTCATAATGGGTTCGAAAATCGAATACGTGGATTCATCACATTTATACGCTACGAACTACGTCCGTAATTCGAAAGCGATTGGTGTACTTTGGGCTATATTCACGATTTGCTACGCGATTATAAGCGTTGTGGCGTTCGTTACTCCGGAATGGATCGGTGATTTGGAAACTGAGTACCCGAGGAAGTTCGGTTTGTGGCAAATATGCAGAGCTGATGAATCTGTGGAGGATTGTAAAGGACGACTCGATGATTTTCTGTCGATAAACGGTTTCGTGTTCAAAGTCGCGACTGTGTTAGTGGGAGCTGCGGTCGCTTTGGCCTTGTTTACTATATGCGCCATGCTCTTGTTTTTCTTCTGTCAGTCGACGACAGTTTTTCATATATGCGGATGGCTCCAGTTACTTTCTGGTGAGTTTACAATTTAATTAAATAATCATATAATTATATCATCGATGACACCGCCGATGACACATACAGCGTTCGTTAACAGTATTAACCGACGTCAAAAAAGAAGGATGATGTTGAGGATAGTTTTTGAAACTACCTATATCTTACCTTTGTTTATTTGTAATCCTTTCGAGCTTGAAACTGCTACCATAATAAATGAAGTATACTAATTTATTTGTAGTTAAAACGAGAGGTTTATTTAAAAAAAATGTTTTATATCCTACCAGTTTGATTTTATCGATAAATTTTATAGCGAAAGTAAAAGTTGAATGCAATATTGACCTTGTATTGCATTGTCAGTCTCATATCACGATAAATATCGCTAATATTTCAATAATATTTCGTTATGTCCGTTTGAGATTTTTTTTAGTATTAGACTGGCTACTAGCTATCCGGTGAGGAAATGCTGCTAGCCTTCTTTGTCCTACACATACAGAGAAATTATTTATGTCTTATTATTTTTGTTAAGTAAATGACAGTCATTTTAAGACTTATTTAAAAATTGCCGATTTCATTTAGAATTTACCAATACTAATGTAAGCGTAAATATTAGAATATCAGTTTATTTGAACCGTTCTATCAGGTGAGACCTACTGGCTGCTACTTTATTTAAAACAATGTAAATCAATTATAAATGAGAAAAATCATTTTAAATGACCTTATATCGGTATTTAATTATGTTTCCGACTTTTATTCCATTATCAATAAATAATATTTCTGTAGTAATTAATTATTGAAATAATAATAAATCCGGCTCCAAATATGTATATAATTGTTTTTGAGTTCGCCGGCCGGTCGCCATTTTTAATTTTTTACCTGTCCAAAGTGTCATTTATGACAATTATAAAATGTCAGACAATTTATCATTTGTAATAATAGCGAGTTCAACAATCGATTATATCGAGTTATTATATCGAATACGTAACATAAAATAAAGGATTTCACTCACCGATATCAACAGTAATATACACATAGTAACAATATTTTAAATATTTTGAATCCTTACAAAGGATGTTAAAGCCTTAGAGGCTCCTTAAAAAGTCTGTTAATATAATCTGTGAGATCGCAAGCAAAACGCTTACGTCCTCCATCCATGTGCTTGAGCTGTTCTTTCTGAGAAAACTTTAAGATAAACCGATGAAATACCTATTTTTAAATTTTATCGTCAAATCCAGTCTACCCTGGAGTCACTACAGGGATATTGTTTTGTAATATTAATGCATATAATTATACAAAATATACTTTTGAGTTTACTGTGAACTTGGTAATTGCTTTGAGTATGTACCTATGTAGTATGTATTAGTTATACATTTTTTTTGTTGTAGTAATATAAAGCTACCTACATCTGTTAATTTGTTCCTGTTCTGATTCTTTTAATTAATCCGGTTTGCGAGACAAGCTAACACACTTTCATTTTCATACAGCGTATTGTCAGTACAACATACCGAGGTATATTAAGTGTTTTAATATCGATTTCTAGACAAGAAATGAAGAAATGTCGGCAACCGGTAGTTATTCCTGCGCTAGACAGGTGTTGCATCGAACATCCGTCTTATAGGGATGTCGAAACCAGAAAAAAGTTAAAAAAAAAAGTAAAAGTCAATGAACCTGTTATTACGATTAACTTTTAATATAAATAAACCTGTTCACAAACTTGTGTATTCATTTATGTATGTTATTCAATAAAATATATCGAGAAAATAACAAACTATAGCAGTATACGGCATCGTTTATTTATTAACATTTAAAAAAGGGAAAATAGGAAATGAAATAATCTAATCAAATTTAAATATACATTCATGAATAATAAGTCTTAACTGAAGAGTAATTTGAATCGTCATTTTATAAGAATAAATTATATCTATAACTGATTCGGCGTGTATTTTCTACAAAGTAGCACCAAATCTCTTAACTTATTTATTTTATTACATAACAAATACTACCTCTACTTTTTTATCGTCTATAATAATCTTACAGAAAGTCGATATGGTCTTATAGTGTATCGGTATTTTCGATATGAAATTAAAACTGTAACGGTACCGCGTCTGTTTTAGAATCCAGTCAAAATGTATATAGTTGCAAGATCGAAAAACGGCAATATTCAGCCATAAAAAGCAATTTTCAATTTAAAATTAATTACTGTTAGATTCTGTGATCATAACACCATTTCATAGATTTTGACCACTCAAGAGGAAGATTTATATACGTACATATATATGGTACATTCTTGAATGAATGAAAATAAGTTAGATAACTAAATTAAAATGTTCAATAAATTACAACTACATACGCAGCTCCGTATCATTTTGGATAAAATATGTTAAAAATTATTGTATAAAAAAACACTTGGTGTGTTTTTACACAGTAATATATTTTGGTTGTGCGTTACAGATTTTTATTTTCTTTATAATTAACCTGAAAACAACACTGGCAACCCTACGGCTAGGCAGGTGTGGTCATGTAGCCTATAGCTTGCGAAAGAATTCCGATCGTAGCGTACAAAATGTCAGCGTTTCAAACCGTTCTCGTTAAATGAATAACAACTTTGGAATTCGGCGATTCGAAGAATCATTTATTACGTATTCTTGCATATGTATTGTGCATTTAGATGAACGATATACATATTATTATAATAAGTATGAAATAACTATAATAGTACTTACGTAATGAAATTCGTCCAAACTGTATGGTTTGCCTTTGGCTAGCTTGCTTATCTGCATACCTAGGGATAGGGGTTCAAATACTAGGTTTTTCTCAATAAATTCTCTAGGGAAGGTTTGGACTACTGCCTCATCTAACTGTGATAATAAGGGAATGAATAATGCAAGCGTATATTCGCACACACATAAGCTAAAACGTTTCCTGTGCAACTAGCTTGTGTCAGTTTAGATTGGTTAACGAATTTGCAATTTACGGCGTTTCTTCCAGTGTTGTTTAACAATGCAAGAAACGCCGTAAATTTACAATTAATGTATGTATAGTACGACACAACTTAGATGTAGCCTCGGCAAATTTAATAAAACCGATTACTGCCAGTTTATACAACCAATAAAAATAGCTACCTATCGCGCCATTCCAAGATCATATTCGTATAAGAAATAATTAATATTGATAATATCGGATAGCGTACTTAATTCTGTTGTGATTGGCTTTATGAATTTTGCCGACGCTACATCTAAGTTATGTCGTACCATACATAACAATAAAGGTTTACATTATTTCTACTACTACTATTACTTGAATTTTAAATGGGAATAAACCAGCGAGATAACGCTCAGTAGTCCAAGTATATTATTATAAATTGAATAATATATAATTTATTAACTAAAATGTAATAGTTTATTTTTAAAACCAATCCTATTGTTACAGTATACATTGAAAACAACCAACAATAGCTGACAATAGGCGTCCATTAACTTAGATTAAAACAATTTATTATATGGTTTTCGCAATCTGCTAAGTATTAAATACTTCATAATTTAAAACCGATTATTTAAGTGACAGTTCTTTTATGAGTCACACTGGCAGAATATGTTGTGCTCAAATAGCGTAGATACGTATTAAAAAAAACAATTCACTTTGAGACTGAAAAAATGATTTACATTGCATTTCAAATGAGTTCTTTGTGTTCGAAATTCAAAAAAGGCTATTTGATAATGCGAAAAATAAAATTTGAATTATTGTAATCAGTGTATATTATGAGTTTAAAAGTGGTTATTTTCTAACGAAACTTGAAAATAATACTTAATTTATTCTAATAAATAAAAATGCATTTTTTCAAACGTTTGTCACGTGACACAAAACGCTCCTGATTGGCCGGCCTTATGATGAAGTCACATTGTTGTAAACCTTGCTTTTCTACTATATGTACTACAGATTAATATACAGCAAAGTGACGTCACCGACCCCATTGCAGCGCCATATTGTCCAAGTATCGTTTTCGTGCGTTATTTAAATATGGAATTTTTAATATGATATTTTTCGGCAAATATTATGTACTACAAATAAAAAAATCTACTTTTACTGGGTTTCTTAACCTCTACTAAATAATATAAAATGGATTTTAAAAACCAGTCAAATAGCCTATTGTGAAAACAATAAAATCTCAATAGGAGGAATAAACTGAGCTCTTGTAGCGGACGGAATCTGCGACTTTCTGAACGAATCAGGAAGTCGACCGCGCCGTGACAACTGCCGGTCCGTTACTGTGAACGGGACGTTTTGAGTCGTCGAGTCGGGACGCGCGTAAAAAGAACTATGGCGTCCGCTCTTGCGCCAATAATTATTAGTTTTGTCTCAATTGTTTGTTTAATATATTGATTCTATGCTTACAATAATTCCTTTACTTTCATAAATGGCCCGTAAGGTATTCTTAATTATTGTATTGGAGCATGTAGTCGGTAGTGGCCATCATGATTCACACATAACAAATAATCTGATCACAGGTCTCGTCAGTACATTTTCACATAATTCCAGGCAGCAAGCAGCTTTTAATTTGTGCTCATTGGCAAGTCACTATAATTATAATATAAAGAAAACTATTAATACAATTCATAAATGTTGATTTATAACTACATAATAATTTGAATAGGACTTGGCTTCTATGACATCTCAAAACTTTTTACTTGAGACTTGGCATTTTTTTACATTTTATGTTTTTGGCTGAGATTATTATTTACACGCCCGCTTTACTCTTTAAATATACACAACACACATTGAAATAGACTATGTTAGGGTGACATGCTTCTATCAATGCACAATAATCGTATTATCATTCAATGATGGGTTGGGCCATCATGCCTTCTAGGTATTTACATGCGACACTTAAACGTTAGCAGTTATTAATCAGACTGATTAATAACTGATCAGATTTCTGAATAGGATTATTAATGTTCAAAACCTACTTTTGAGTCTTCTTTGTATTAAAAACCTTTTAAATATGTTATGTAATATGAAACATCCATTAATAAATGTTACATAGATTAGACTCTATTGGAATCATTAGATTCTTTCGTAATTATTGTAATGACCTTTTATTATGTAAAACGTATTGATAACAAGATGGATGAGATTTTTGTAATTTAAACTAATTAGAAACTTATTGCTTTAGAATGAAGATCATCATTACGATTGAGTATAATGACTGGGATACCATGTGTTTGGGCATTGTGACGGTCTGCGGTGTTGTTACGTAAGACTAGTCAATTTTAGGAGATAACAACATGGTTTCCATTATAGAGAAGAATATTGTCCTTTGACGGTCTCGGTTTGAGGCAAAAACACAGAAACTTTTTTATATCTATAGCCTAATCTAATCGATAAAGAGAAGCAAAACTTATTTTTACATATTCCATGCAATTTTCGTATAGCTCGGTTATATAGTACACTACTAACAGATATTGATGAATATATCTTCGTTTGTAAAACAAAATTATTACAATTATCTACTTATATACTTTCGTTTTATTTCCTTTCGAAGACAGTTTGGTCGTAATTCAAAAGACAAATACGTAAATCCAAAAAATACTATAGATTATTCTAACTCTCGACCTTATTTGTCCTCTTCTAGTTAAAATAGATTATGCATGAAAAATGTTTACTGTATTAAACATATACCCTTGAAATCCAAAATTTGCTTGAGTGTATGCACTTAATACAATAAACAGATCGGCGAGAAACATAGAGGACACAAATACACTGCAGATATAATTTTTATTTTATTTTGTAATTGCGTCGTTCTACCTAAATTAAAATATTTTCATAACAAACGCACTGCCTCAAGTCTACTTCAAAGTGCCTCTATTTCCTTATATTTTATTTGTAGAAAAACATATTTTTTTCAGTTACTGTAAATGATAATGTGAGTAATTATAATTTTACATTATATTAAGTTTATTAAAAAAAATACAAAAAATCGTTATACGAAACCCGTATTCTATATCAAATGGCAATTAGTGTGATAATGAATGTACAGTAACAATGGTTCAATAATTAATTGCGCAATCCTCAAATCAGGATTCGTAACACAAATACCTATAAAGTCTAGCCTATAAAGTGTTAAAATTAAAAGGAAACTTAGCAGATCAAACCTGTATTATTGACATTAATAGTCTGGTTATACACACAGCCGGTTGTCTGACCTCATCGTTCTGTCGGACCGCTAGGCGACCGGAAAAAATATTCGCACGCATGTAACCCACATACGATAACCAAGTAAACATAGTCGTATCTTTTCTTAATTAAACGTATAATAACAGGATACAATACTTTATCTATGTCTCAATTCTTCTAACTTAGTCACTGTAGTAGAGTAAATTTTGGCGGCAAGTTCACCATTAAAATAACAGTACAAACATTAATTAGCGATTCAATACTAAAATTAAGGCAACCAATTTTAAATATTATTATAGTAAAATCGATGTCAAATGATATAGCTTAATCCCCGGTAACATGTATATATGTTAATTAACCCTACACATATCTAAGTATATTTAAATCTCCAGCACGTGTGTACGTCACTGAACTCCAAATAAATTTCTTTGATTCTTGCGTGTTTGAATAGGATGGTTTAAATTGAACCGATATCGTAGCACTAAAATGGGGAGTAAAAAACCTTATTTCATCCGGAGGGAGTCGAGATTACCAGCTAGTTAATTCTATAAATAATATTTAGACGTGAAACTTAAATCAAGTATAATTCGTGAAGTGTTAAAACTTCGATATTTGATATCTTTGATACTCCATTTTAATAAGTAAAAGCTTTAAACCTCTTTTTGTTAAAAAAATATTGTAATCCATGTCGCAACTGTCTGATATTTTACGATCGTAGTTTTAGGTTCGTTTAAAGTTATTTTCTACAGTATTACTTATTTGTATTTTTTACCTGGTTACGTCAGCTGCAGTCTGGCATATACTTTTTGGATTTTATATAACCTTTATTGGGGATTGTATTTTAAATGTCGTTTCGGTACGTTCAATTAAGCTCGATATTTACGATTCCTATAGAATGTTGATGTAACACACATTTTAAATACATATAATATAACACAATATTTTTACTGCAAGTGCCTATATATCTATGGGTAATAGAGACCACTAGACATAAGTCCATTGATATTCATTTAATGCGAATAAATAAAAAATGTATCACTTCACACGAATTTCAAAACCTGTGGAATGTTTGATGGTATTTCTATTCTGGATTCCATAGCCGGTTTCAATAGTGTTCGACCAGTCATCTCAAACAGATCATCTCTACTATGGATCATATCTTTATGGCTGTAATCTAGAATATCTTTACAAGGGTTACCAATGTCTTCGCTGTCGTCTGTATATAATACGAAGCTTTTCGTGTGACACGATATGACAAACTGCAGGCACTCGGGACATATTTGAATACATTGTGAATATGTAAAGTAAATATTCCGTGAAGACTAATTGTATGTGTCGTTTGTCTACGTTTCCTGAATGTGAAAGTCGGAATATAACAAGTGTTTTTTACGTAATGAATAGAAGAAACTTATTATGTTCGAATAATCTTTTAATTGTTTATTTGTGACATTTTTTATTTAGCTACAACTTTATAAAGCTGCAAATTTGGACTTTACAATACTAGTTTCAAACCTTCGTTGGGATCAACTAATTATATATTTTACTTATATATATAGTAGCCTTCTTTCTGTGTATATTTATTTCCTCTGTAGTATATTTAAGTATCATTAGCATTGAACTCGTGCGAAGCTGGGACGGATCACTACTTATAGATATAATTATATCTAATTATAAGATGAAAAAACGTTTACCATTATTGGAAAAAAATACTAAATATACATATGTTTATTCGTGAGTTATTATTAGCTGACACAATTCTCTTTTTATTATTTAATATAATATGTAAATCACCCGTAATTATTTACATCCTATGTAACGTAATACGCGGGTAATTTAATAATCCATAATAATACCGTGTAACTTAATACTTTGTGCGACTATCTGCTACATTGTATGCCAATGAGCGGATACAAGTGGGTACGCATTTGATACCTATAGTTTATAGATACATTTGGATGTAGCAAGTAATCTCCTAAATTAGACCTTCAATTTAATTTTTTGAATTGCATTAAAAAAGGTTGTTTTATGAAACAGTTTTGTATTATAAGTCGATAAAACGGTTGAGCGAATGCATTTTTTACGAACGTTGCGTTAACGTTACGATGTATACGAAAGCTTGCAATAGAAAATTTGTGGAGATTAAAAGACTTATTAATAGTTCCTCGACAACGTGTGTATATATGTTAAATAATAATAAATAGATATTGGACAAAATTACATACTCTGATGTCTCTGATGCCAATGTAAGTAGCTAGTGTTATGAAAAATCAGAAGTAACGACGGCACCTCCATGTTTTTTTTTTTTCGCTGGAAAAACGCATTACTCGTTTCCCCCACATGATGTTGTATTGTAGGGGGGTATGAAGGGCTCACCGGCGCTGAAGGCACCGGAATACCCACTAAAAACCAGCGGTACCCACTCTGTCTCTACGGGGGGCATCACGGGATCGCTTGCGCATTTTACCGTGAGGCACCATCATGATTAGGTTAAACAAAAATGTATTGCTAAATTAAATTTTAATGATACAGGCAAGAAAGGTTATCTCAAAGGCGAGGCCTCAGCTTAGCAGTGGGATATTTACAGTTGAAAGTTAAAAATGGCAAAATAATGAAGCATAGCAAAACATAACATATATAGGCTTTACAAAATTCATCAGGATTAGTGTGACCAATGTTAGTTTTGAAATTTCAACATAAAATCTTAAGTCAAATACAAATAGTTTAGTATTATTAAATAATCGATGGTCTTAAATTCTTAATGAGTATACCATTAAACGAAAAAACATTAGCAGTTACGCAAAATTAACTTATTTAACGATAATGAAATGCGCATCATAATTACAGCATGATTATAATTGTGGTAATGTAATGATAAAAAAATATGTTCATATAAAGAAACTATTTTTAATTTATTCATTTGTAAACTAAGGATGTTTACTCATTGTTGCGTTTAATTGTTCGAGCGCTAAGTTCATAGTTGAAATTATTAACATAAGTAAAATTATATGCGTCTTTGAACTTGGCCCAAGTCAATTTTGAGTAATTTGAATATTCCTTAGAAAAATCGATGCGATCGGTAAAATGATTAATTATTATTAAAATCAAAATAAACTTACAAGCACTTTTGAATATTCATTTAATCATAAGATTCTATCGAAAAGAACCGGCAAGAAACTCAGTAGTTACTCTTTTTCAACATCTAAAAAAAAACAGTCATGTTAGTTAAATACAATTATATATGTATGTAATATATCCTGCCTGGAAGCCAATAGGTATTAACTCCACGCACTACGAAACGGCAAAGTTAAAAATGTCTGCGGAAATTTATTATTCCATATTCAAATGAACGGCGCAATCGCAGCAACTCTCAACTAATATCGATATCTATCGAATAAATAAACAAGAAGTGAAAACGAGAGTAGAACATTGAGATTATATAGAAAGTTGTCGAGCGATTAGACTGTAACGAAGTAAATAAATAACCGGACAAATGTCGGATATTGCAAATTGTAAGGTTTCACTGGCGGCGGAAAGCAATAATGATGAGGGTGTCGTTGGCGCTAATCAGTGTGCAAGAAGCCAACGGCTCTAAATGATATACTCGTGCACTGTTCTCTTCAGAATAAAAGTGGTGGTGGTCGTCTAGATTTCCCTTTGAATCAATTTCGAAAAGATTTTTAATATTGATCATGTATCCGAAGAAGTAAAAATATTATTTTTGTATTTATTAATAATAATTAATCATTGCATTTATAATAAAGTACTATACAAACTGTTGTGCTGAATTTCTTCTCCACTTAAAATAAAAAACTTTAAAATTTAATATACAATTATTTTAGACTTGTCTTTTCTGTATCGAGTGTGAACTTTAGCTTGGAAGTATGGAAGTAATGATACGGAGCATTCAACATAATAAAAGGCATAAAAAACGTTTAAAAACTATGTATTATTTTAAGATTCAAGTTTAACAACACTTTATAATACTCTACAACGTGCAGACTTGTGGACCTCGTACTTGACTTCTATTATTAATACCAACGAATGATTCCAATGATTTGTCAGAATTTATTACACTAGGTGCACCATAATATTCATGTAATAACTACACAGGCATCTGGCTAGGCATAAATTGCAAATTTATGTCAATTTTGACATATACATAAAATTGTATAATATCAAAACTTATTTTGTCAATCATATAACGTCTGTTTGTTTTTATAGTTACGTTTTTTAATCAAAATCCATTTTTCGTTTAAGACTTATTTTATATAAATTGAAATATGACTTCCTTTCCCGAAGATGATAGATGTCCAAAAGTATGCACAGATATCGGTGCCTTTAAAAAGGCCGATAAAAGCCCAGAGAAAGCGTTGGAAGAAATCAAAGAATTAGAAGAACAAAAACCTAAAGAGCCTGAGCATGTTGAAAGTCATGAACCTGAGGAAGCGGAACCAAGTTCACGACCTGTCATACCAACTGAGGAACATCTTCCTAACCTCAAGCCCGGTCCGGATGGAAAGGTTGATTGGACGCCGCTAGCCAAGATGACAGGCACGAGACCACCAGTTAATAAGTACAGTATCAGCCGATATTCTCTAAGCGAATGGAGAAAACACAATGAAAATGTGCTTGATCCTGAAATTATAACCGAATCAAATATTATAGAATATAACGCGAAAACATCTATGATGCAAGCGTTTGGTAATGTCGATAAACAACAAAGCGAAAACTTTAAAAGATTAAGACAAAAAGCAAAGGACATATTTAGATGGAAAGTTGAAGTTGAACGAGCGTGTAAAGCTATTACAGAAGAAGTAGAGTTTCTTGAAATAGAGCGACAACGCTTAAAAGGTGCCTCCAGAGTACTAATGTTGCCGGAATCTATATCTAAAGAATGTTTAGAACTTCGCTCTAATCGATTTCAACCAGATTTGGTATCAGATTTAGCAGAACAAGAGCTAATAAAAGAAATGAACCTAGTGAGTGACGTTCGGTCAACATTGAAAAATACACTTGATAAAATTGAAGAGCAAATGGCTATAAACAAGGCAGCGAAACATAGAATAGAATATGATTGGTGCGATAAAGCAATGGCTTACAACACCGAAAGTATAAACTTAAGTCTTAGCACAAAATCAAATACCATTTTGTTCAAACCGGGGTCGACTCGCTTTGGCGAATATACAGCGCCATTGGAATATTGGGAATTCTTTTGTAGAGACACTGTTCAAAATTGTGAAGCAGCTCGACAGAAGTCAGCTGACTTACGTGGCAGTCTCAATGCAATTTTAGTCAACGGTGGCCGAAAACTTAGGAATCAAGCCGATAAAACTGATATAGCATTAGCGGAAACGGTAGCAATAACTCAGGAACTTTGCACAAAATTAGAAGAGACACTGCGAGATACTCTTCAAAGAATTGCAGATATGGAACTATTGATTAGTAACTTACAGGATTCTGTTAGAAAAATGGATGCAGCGATGAAATTAGCTCAAACAAGGCTCGACAATAGGAATAATTGGAGGCCTCACGGTGAAAGTGTTAGAGATCAGCCTCATTTGGGTTTGATTGAGGAAGTAAAAAAGATTCATGAAACCGTAACATCTTTGCTCGGTCAACTGAAAAATGCAGAGAGAGTGAGGCAGGACCTTTTGGAAAAGAGAATAGTTTTGGAAAGAGATATTGCGTCGAAGAGGAAGACTTTGAACATCGATCGTGACAGATGTGGCATGGTGCGTTCTCATTACCCATCTGCGTCAGAGCTAGCGGGTTATTGAGTATTATGGTCTTATTGTCGTTCTTTTTTTTCAAAACGCTTGTGTCAAAGTTATAATTTGTATTTATTTGACAATAAAATTACACTATTCGTGAATGTTTTGATAGATTTTTGTGAAATTGGTTACGATGAGGATGATTAAATAAATAAACTATTATTTTCGTTTCGGTGAAACTTACCGCTTCTGCAATCACCTTTCACTATTTAATGTCTTGTAAACAAGTGTCGATTGCATAATATCGTTACAAAAGAATACTGAGATGTTACTTTATTTAAGATTAATAATGACATTATTTGAATTTATAGATGCTATTATAAGTCAATTGTACAGACAAAAACAATTAAAATTGATACTTAATTTAAGTAGGCTCTCACGAGTACTGATAAATCATCATTAGGATTATTTAAATTAAAACTACCTGGTTCGAAGATTCCATCAAGAAAGTTCGACAAAAGATAGCGAAAGATAGTAACATAGTATGATAACATGTTAACAAAATACAATTAAATGTGTATCGTCCGTCTGAATCAGTCAATCATAAAACTTTAATTAAGTATTATTTCTTATTTAATAATTATTGAGATTCGTCTGATAGGATTCTAGCTGAATTATGTTATGGATTCCTTGAAAAATAACGTAATTAAAACCAGTTCATTTTTCATAGTAAAATAACAGTTTTGCTATGACTTCACCTGTTTCAGCTTGGTTATAAACAGTTGATACTGGCTAATTAATGAACCGTTGAATAATTACGGAACACGGAATCGTTACACTCAAGAACAGCAAAAATTACTTTCAACAAAAAAAACAATGGCATCTTTATCTATCATCCCACGAGAGTGGGAACGGGTAATAATGGTTATTACTGTGACCTTATCATGGGATGTAATGCTTGCTAACTTAGTATGGTACTTAATATTCTTTGTTTATGAAAATACAGTTATAGGCAAGCAATCGTAACTCTTGAATAAAACACGTCGCAAATATGCTCAACGATTTACAAGAACATTAAACACAAATATAAAACTTCCGTTAGGTTAATTAATAGGCTTTGATTTGTAATTGATTGTGTAATACATTAATATTTATCGTTTGCATCAATTTGTTAATTTTCCAATCGAAAAGATGGCGTTGTTAAATAAAATTATCTATTTTACATGAAATTACAGACATTTAAAAGTTACACAATATTACCGATTCGTTTTACTTTTACCACTGGCACATACTAAGAACCATTTTTTTAATGACATTTAGATGTCAGATTAGGGTAATTTGTGTATTTTTTTAGTTTATTATTATATTTTTAATTTAATTATAATTCTTATGTAAAGACACATTCAACTAAATTCAAGGAAAAATGGCTTCAAATAAGGATCCTTATTCTTGTCCAAACATTTGCCCTAAAGTAGGTCAACATGATACCAAAAGTAATGAACAAGAAATTCCAAAGGTAAATCAACATGAAAATATCCATGCTGCACCGTATGTACCTGGAATGATCAAACCACCAGAGCCCAAGATTTATCCTCCGGGAGCTCCCCCGAAGTATCTGCCCCAGCCAACAGATAGCACCAGTGGTGATATTCTAGGTATGGGTCCCATTGGTCCATGGGCGGCTGGTCATATTGATTGGACGCCGCAAGCAGGAAGCACAGGAGTTAGGCCAGTTGTTGACAAATACTCTATAACAAGATACTCTACTGGCGAATGGCGTAAAAATAATGAGTACACCCTCACACCTCGAGCAACTGATAAAGCTAAAGCTTTAGAAATCCAAACTAAAAAGGACATTGAGAATGCTTTTACAAATTTAGATAACAAACTAAAAGATTCTGACGCAAAGTTAGATAAAAGGACTAAAGATTTGGCACACTGGAAGAAACAAACGGAACAGGCACTCCAAGCTATCACTGATGAAATCAACACTTTGGATGAGGATAGGGCGAAGTTGAAAGGTGCGTGTAGAATCTTAATGATGCCAGAAGCAATATCGAGAGAATGCTTAGAACTGCGCACAGGTCGCTATGAACCAGATCTAGTAAGAGATGATGCTGAACAAGAATTAATCAAAGAAGTAGCAATTGTTGGCGAAATAAGAAGGGTTTTTATGAATACATTAGCAAAAGTTGAAGTACAAATGGAAAAAAATAAAGCAGCTAAGTCGTCTATTGAATTTGATTGGAGCGATAAAATGATCAGTTTGAAAGTAGATCGAAAGAATGTAACCCTTTCTCCTGAGTCAAACTTAATATTGTACCATCCCGGTGTGACCAGATGGCCTGAAAATGCTACTACATTAGAGTACTGGCAGCACTATTGTGCAGAGGTCGTCAGAAACTGCGAAGAAGTGAGAAAAGAATCTGAAAGATTGCGAGGTGATCTTATGACAGCCATAATTAAAGGGGGCCAGGATATGAAACTACAGGCCGACAGGACTAATTATGCATTGGCAGAAACGGTTGAAGCTACGGAAGCAATGTGTGAACACTTAGAACGAAATTTAAAGGAAAATCTCAAAAAAATTGCCGATATAGAAAACCTTATCGATTATCTAAAGGAATCTTTGCGAAAAGTTGATGAAAGAAGCAAATGTGTCATGACAAGGTTGCATGCTAGAAATTACGAGCGAACGAGTGTTGAGAATTGTAGGGATGAGGCTCAGTACGCTTTAATGGCAGAAGCTAAGTTCATTAGAGAGACAGCAGAATCTCTAAATAATAAAATGAGAGACGCAGAGAGCACAAGATCAGAACTAATGAAATACCGCGGTGAGTTGGAAAAGGACATAGCGTGCAAACGAAAAAGCCTGAATATTGACAAGGACAGATGCGCTCGAGTTCGTGCCCATATGCCGTCTCCTGAGGAATTTGCCGGCGGTTAACCGTGTATCGTCAAATTTTCTGTTATTGTATTTAAGACGTGGTATATCAACATCTTGTTAATTGTTTTTGAAACATTTATTAAAATACATACTTCGTCTTTGCAATTTTAAAACAATAGTTTATTTTGTCATTTTTTAAAACCATTTCATAATCATCTATTTTGGTCACATATTATATAATAATATTTGTTAATGCCTATTTGATAAGCCTTCAGTGTTATTACTTGTTCAGAAAAAAATGTTCAAATGTTCTGTATAACTCAGCGTAGGTCCTTTCCTAAAACATACCTCTTAAATAAACACAATGATTCAAGAGGAAGGTTTATATGCATATTATGGTAAAGCAAAAGTTTAAAAAAAGACGAGAATCCTTTTCCTGTATATCTTACTATGTTTGTCTCTAAGTTTAAAAGTTTTGTAAATCCTGATTTTAACTAATCTAACCCAAAACGTCGCCTCTGTATATAATTCTATCATTAAAAAATATTTCGAATAATTTAATAATAGATATTAAATTATATGAGGAACATAATGAAACAGTACTTTGTTCTCTATACCTAACTTAGTTGGCATACTTGATGTTGGTACTTTACATGATAATAGAATTAGTGTTTCGACATTCCAAATAAAAAGTGGGCCGCGTGAGTCAATACGAATAGTAACTAGACATAGACAATATAGATGTGAAAGATAACTGTCAGTGATGGGAACATTAGTATCTGACCACTCACTCGAATGTGATCACTTATAACACACGACACGGCTTACGATCACACGATTGTTTTATTTTACACTAGCGACCCGTCCCGGCTTCGCATGGATGTAATATAATAGTAATACAGGTAATACAGGTAATACAGGTTCAGCCAGCGTTTGCAATTCAAGCTCAAATAATTTGTTTATTTTCGACATCACTTCTGAAACTTCTTAAATTATCAGTGATACTTTACTATATTGTCCATTTATTATATATACAAAAAACTTACTCTATCTATTAAAAAAAACCGCATCAAAATTGCGTTGTGTAATTTTAAAGATTTAAGAAAACATAGGGACACAACGGTAACGACTTTGCTTTATAGTATGTAAAAAAATATAGATGTGAATGGTCGGGAAAATGTTCCACGCTATAATACGTGGCAATAGCGCTAAAAATATTAATCATTCTATCCATTGCAAATACCTCACTCAACTTGAGAAGCAAGATGATAACACAAAAGAAATATAACATCAAATTTACATTCGCTCCTTGACCCATCAAAACCAAATACATTATTAAGTATTGTTGTTTGCCAGTAGATTCGCTGATGATGGTTCTTAACCAGATGGATTTTCACGAAAGCCACTACCAAGTAAATAATGTGACCATATAATATTAGCACCACAAGTGATTATAACATATTTGATAAGTATAACAGTAATAAATAAAATTTTAACAAAAAGAAAAACCGACTTCAAACAAAACAGTATTTTAAAACAAATTAAAATGCACTAAAAAGTAATAAAAATAATTGCATATTTAACACATTTTTGAGAGTCCTCCTAGGTAAAATGAAATGAAAAATATTAGACTACTTAAAAGTCGATTTACGATTATATAACGTAGTTATAGTTATTGTTATATTTGGAGCCGGTGTCAGCCACAGGCACACGCTTCAACAATCAAAAGAAAGAAGCGATACGAGCCTCTTGATTGACCCAGTATAATATCGTATAAAAGGTAATTTGTAAGAAACATTTCTTAAAGTATTCTCGTTTTGTTTTTTGATAGGTATAGTATAGGGTTGGCTGACACCGACTCCAAATATAGCAATAATTATAACTACATTATATAATCGTAAATAGACTTTTAAGTAGTCTAATATTTTTCATTTCATTTTACCTAGGAGGACTCTCAAAAATGTGTTAAATATGCAATTATTTTTATTACTTTTTAGTGCATTTTAATTTGTTTTAAAATACTGTTTTGTTTGAAGTCGGTTTTTCTTTTTGTTAAAATTTTATTTATTTTTTGATTTTAAGTGAAGCTGATGTAGACTAACATTTTTTTCTTAATATGGATAGATTAAGCGTGCCGTTTATATGAATCAGAAAATACTTCAGGGACAATTTCAAAAGAAACTTTTGAATAAAGCAAAAATAGACTTTCGAAAATGCGGCTTTAATACGTCATGCGGCATAAACTACGAGGTACCACCCTCGAATGAGCTGTAATCGACCTCAGTAAAAAACTTTGCAAAAGAGCTATTCGCATGCTATGTCGTACATCATATAACATCACATCATATACACAAAATTTGATTAAAGACAGAAAGAAATTCTGCCCCAAATCGCACCCTAACTGTAAGCCGTTTAGGAGTTCCGTCAATACATAGTATAAAACAAAGTCGCTTTCTCTGTCCCTATATCTTTAAATCTACGCAACGGATTTTGATGCGGTTTTTTTTAATAGATAGTGTAATTCAAGGTTTCAAGGGAAGGTTTGTGTATATAATAAATGAACAATATAGTAAAGAAACACTGACAATTTTAGAAGTTTGCAATGTGATGTCGTAAATAAACAAATTCTTTAGTATATTTAGTATCAGTATTGCACCCGTGAGAAGTCGGGGTGGGTCGCTAGTTGATTATAATATTCGATTATGACAATTACATGAACATAACCACGTTCCGGAAGGTGATTCAAATATCCAAGTAACCCATAAATAAAAGATTCGACCGAGGATTGCTAACGTGCTCCTCAGAATTGTTCCGTTCCCTCCCGTTCCCTTAATTTGTCATGGATCCTGTGCTCAGAACCTTACCAAACTTTCACCAAACTACCCTTAAAGTATATCCTTTATAATAAATAAATAAAGAATCATCAAAATTGGTTAACGTGATTTTGAGTTATTCACCTATTTGTCGCGCATATACATAATGCAAATTTAAGACTTATGTCGTTTTCATACGGATACTATCATCAGAAAAAAATAAAAAAAAATGGGACCCCACGGGAAGCACAATCTTTCAAACAAAAAAAAAAAAATTATCAAAATCGGTCCACCCAGTAAAAAGTTATGAGGTAACAAACATAATAAAAAAAAAAAAATACAGACGAATTGATAACCTCCTCCTTTTTGAAGTCGGTTGAAAATTGTAAAGTTTACGTCACAAATGAGTGATTTCAATCAATAAACGACTAAGTTAAACAATCCGTTCCCGAAATTTTAACATTAAATCCTGGATGGAATAAGTAACGAGTTATTATGTTTTCGGTGTTAGGAATTGTGTAGTATTGGTTTGGTTGGTTGGCCTTTGACGCCGGATGCTTTGTCAATGGATGAAAAGAATAAATAAATAGAGTGCATCTGTATTTGAGCTATAAATTGTGGAATTTAATGAATTTAATGATTGTATTCAAAATTGAGTTGTAAAAGAGAGGATAGGGTATCTTTTAAAAACATTTACATATTTAATTTACATCTAGCGCAGCAGACGAGTAACGTTATGTAAGAAAAAGACAAATCGTCACATTTAAAGCGCTTCAAACAGTCGGAGATAGAATCATCGGAGAATGTTAACACTTTATGTAATTCATTGGATAATAAGTGAGTTATGAGCGCTACTTAGCTCCAAGTATTACCAAAAACAAATGTGCTGTTACCGGATCTATATTGAGTAACATGTCTGAATGCGAGCTTTAAATGTAGATCTTACGCCTAATGGTAAGTCCGACGCGATTACCTAAACATCATGATCACGTAAACCGTGATTGATATTGGCATTTTTTTAAAAGTAAAGTATGCCGGTTTGCCTCACGTCTGTGGGAGTAATGACCTTTCTTGAAACTAATTCGTCAAATATCAAAAATATAGTATAGATTAGAGAATTTCCTTATAATGTAACGTATCTTTTCGTTGTTGAAATTCTATACTCACATTTATCGTAGTAGAAGTTCATCCAACATATATATATAATTATAACCAAAATAAGCACGTTAAGCTCAGTGTTGCATATCTGGATTTAAAGCCTATCATCGGGATTATTCTTCACGAGCTTTTGCTATGATAATGTCGTTAACTTTTTAATTTCATTTTATTGCATAAAACAAGTGCTTACATTGATAAATCTACGAACTATTCAATAAAATGTTACATACGTACATATAACGTTAGTACATCAGTAACCGATCTTTTTAAGGTACATTTATATAGCCATTAGAATGCTTTACGACAAATACTTACATACAATACAGTACAATACAATACGTCTTCGAAACTTACGAAACGTCTTTCATTACGAAAACAAGCACTTATGTTAACAATATTTTAAATTAGTATAATTTACTGTGTAATTTAAATATGATCGTAAAACTAAACTTACATACTATATTAACTAATGAAAGTTTATTTTGTAATACTTACTGAAACAACTACTTAACTAATAAACGTAAAACTTATACAAGATGCAGCACGATTCAGAGAAGGGTTCGGTGTAATAATTGTTATAGAAGTATTTCCGTTTCGCAGTTTCAACTCAATAGCTAGAATAGTGTGTATTTCATTCCTGTAACTATTATGATATCTGTATTATAATATTATGAATGGGAAAGTAATTCTGTATGTTTGTTACTCTTTTACGGGAAAACCACTGAACAGAAATATAATATTTTTTTTATTTAGGCTATAGGCCACCTAATGTTAAGTAGTCACCACCGCGCATAGACATTACAAATATTCACCATTCTTTACATCGCCAATGCGCCACCAACCTTGGGAACTCAGATTTCATGTTCCTGGTCCCTCTAGTTACTGTCACATTCACCCTTCAAACTCGAACACAAAAATACTAAGTACTGTTGTTTGGCGGTTGAATATCTGATGAGTGGGTGGTACCTACCCAGACGGGCTTGCACAAAGCAAGTAAATGTTGAAATATGATAAAAAAATTTGAACCCCTTTGTAGGACATAGGCTCCTTTCTTATGTTTAACACCTGACAAAGCCTTAGAACGCTCAGTACCATTAGTTCTCTAAATAAAGCTTCATTCAATTTATCTGTGATTCAAAGCCTAATTGATCCAACGAGGTGCCTTATAGCATGTAAAGAGACGAATCGTGAATCATCACTTTTTTAATTTGCAACAACGTAAATTTTTTTCCTCCAAAGAGTTTTTGTTACAAGTTTGATTAAAATCAACCTCAAGAACATGTTTTGAGTATCAGAAGTTTAATAAATCCGAAACTATTTTATATTTATAGTTGTAATTTTAGCCTCAAAATACGATTACTTGATATTAAATAAAGTACTGCTAGTCTTAGGTGTATATGTCATATTTATAGTCTTTATATCCTTAGTTCATTGAACTCTTTACAATAGGTATTTTTTTTTAATTAGCACATCATCCTTCTAATGATATGTACAGAACCTCTCATATATTCGAAACTATAAGAATTATCACCCATCTTACATCATCAATAGCACTTAAGTGGCCTGTGCCTGTATTTAAACTTACCGTTCAAAATGGAATATAACAATTTTAAACATCGCTGTATTGCGTTACACCATTTGATGAGTTGATAGTAAACCTGAATAGGCTTGCATAAAGTCGTACCACAAATTATTCGCAAGATAGACTTAATATACAGTTGACAATAGTTCAGTATATAGATTCTAATATAAGTATAATAAATTTACCATTCTCAAAATTTAAAAAGATTATTATGACTAAATTAATATACTATGCGAGTTTCTTGCCATTTCTTCTGGCTAGAAGCTGCTTTCCGAAACGGTGGTAGTATTTAATTGGTGACGATTCAAAAACGCTTCTTTGTGAAGTTTACTTGAATAAATTGATTTGATTTGATTTGAATAAAAGGAACCGTCATGTTACTAAACAGCAATGTATATAGTTCACGATAGGTATATGTCTTAATGTGTAAAATTGGAGTGTAACAAATTCGCCTACGTGACGACGTGTCGTTATCTCCCACAGCGATTAGCATGTGTATTCGTGCGAGTTGTGTTTAATTGAAACTATTTCAAATACCTTTTTAACACATTACTCATGTTTTGCTGAAACTATACCTGATATCGCCGGTTTCAAAACTTATTTATTTGATATTGTTTTTAATGAGTTATTTAAATTCGTATTCGTTCAATTATTGCAGTTTTATGATTCTACACAATCGATTGAGCTGTTCAAACACAACTGGTGTCTTTATGTTTTAAAACAAAAAAAAATTGAACTCAATTATTGATTTTCATTTTTGAGATACTTAGACATGTACCTACATGCTCGTTTATGTACCACCTCAATTAATTTTAACTATCAACTAAAAAAGAGTACCTTTTGTTGTCATGTTAGATAGAATAAATCTTAAATAAAGGCACAATACGGGGAAAGAACTAGTTGACTATACGTCAATGTCCACATCTACGGATAAATGTCATGTAAGTTAGGACATCAGACCCGTGAAGAGCGATGTGAAGAGGTCGGTGTCGCCGTAACAAATATTGACCTTTAATAAAGGCTTTCTCCAAATACACAACATCGCATCTGTTTTCGACGGACTAACCAAACAACTCACACATTTACCACTGACGCAGAATCACCACTAATAACAGTACTAACCGCCACTTACGGTACGCCAACTTGTATTTAGACTGTATTTAATGGTAAATTGTTTGTTGAACGATCGATTATTACGAGGTCAAAGTAAAAGATACATCTTACTAGTAGTCGCCCGCGGCTCACGTTTTAGAATCATTTGTTGGTTGTCCTTTCCTGGAGTTTGTTTTTGTTGTTCGTGTTTGCTTCATACCAAATTTCATGAGCTGTATGGTCGTGAAAGAGTCAGACAGACAGTTACATTCAAATTTTTAATATTAATGTAGATTTAATTTCTTTGGTATATTGGCTAGCTTATAAGATCACAGACACCAGTTGAGCCAATAAAAAATATTTGGGCTTCTCTATAGAAGAATATCCTCTAATAGTCTTTCGTGTTTCGAAAAGCATATATGGCTGTTGTTTCTGCTCCTGAACGCGTTTGATCGTGTTGAATCAGTCATGGAACGAGTCTCCTCCTTCCTTGATTGCCTTCGTGGCCAAAAAATAGCTATTAAAAGACAGGACAGTGCAACGTTACCGTAAATAATTTCTAAGGCTAAAAATGCCTTCTTTTTATAAAACCCTCCCATCTAATGGAAAATCTTTATTACAATATATATTATATACTGTATACTACTTTTGTAAATGTGAAAGTAACTCTGTCATTTGTTTGTCTACTGTACTTTCTCGGCAAATAACTACTAAACCAAACATGATAAAAATTTCGTCATGAAGGTTAAACTCCAAGAGATTCTTACACCCCTAAAACTTGCAATATCCATTCTATACAGATCTCTTCAGATGCATGTGCATTCAATCGCTATAGTTTCATTACTATAATAGGTGAGAGATCAAGGTAGACTTGTGACCTTTTAAAAGGCGCTAAGTGATAGTTTGTTTAGAGGTTATTTACTTATAGGAGCCGGTGTTAGCTAAACATATATAAGTATAAAAGACAGCTTGGAAATAAAAAGATTGACTGTAGATTTTTAAATTATAAAACACTAGTGCCTTGCCCCGGCTTCGCTCGTGATACTAAATATACTTAAGATTTTTTCTTGATTCTTTACTATATTGTACATGTATTATATACAAACCCCTGCCTCTCGAATTACTCTAAATCAATCAAAAAACCCGCATCAAAATCCGTTGAGTAATTTGAAAGATCTAAGCATACATAGGGACATAGGGACATACAGCGGTGAGCGACTTTGTTTACTATGTAATGATTATGTATTATTATATCCTAAAATATTGTCTTGGTTAATTATATTGAGCTTGAGCATAGATGTGGACAGATGTAGAGGTAGAGGACGACCAACTAAACGATGGATGGATTGTGTGAAAGACGATATGGTTAGAAAGAATGTTACTTGTGAGATGATGTCCGACAGAGAAGTATGGAAGGAGAAGACATGCTGCGCCGACCTCCAAATAATATTGGGATAACGGCAGGAGGATGATGATGATGGTTAATTATATTTGCAATTATTGTAAATAAGATTTAATTAAATTTGTTTTATACTGTTTAAAAACTTATTAAACGAACGTGAGGCTACATCACATCTGGTATTCGGCAGAGACGAAGTGATTAAATTTTCCACGCACGTCTACAGTTACGTGGTTTGATGGAAACGAAAGTAAATTCTAAATGTCTATGAAGTAACGGCTTTGGGGTAATTTCAATTCAATGTGACGTCACGTATTAAGTGCCGTGACGGATGCACGCTGTACGGTACTTATCTATTATTTATCTATTTTCATCTCATCTATTTCGACCAAAGATGGATTGTGTGAAAGACGATATGGTTAGAAAGCATACTTGTGAGATGACGACCGACAGAGGATTATGGAAGGAGAGATGCTGCACCGACCCCAAGTAAAATTGGGATAAGGGCAGAAAGATCATAAATAATAATAAATATTTGACAACATCACATACATTACTCTGATTGCAATGTAAGTTGCTAAAGCACTTGTGTGTTATGGAAAATCAGAAATAACAAAGGTACCACAAATGCTTTTTTTACATCGACTCGGCCGGAATCAAACGATCAAAAAGATCTCGATGTGGTGTACCCATGAAAACCGGTGTACTACGGAGGTCGTCAATTGATAATGATGATTTCATCTTATGTATTTATAAGAATCATCAGCGGATATTACAAGTAGGTACTCGCTGTGTTCCTTCGCTCACACCGGTACGTAGAACGAACATGCTTCAACGATATTAATTAAAAAGTATTTATTTAAATAATTCTTCATTAATTATTACAGAGACTACAGATACAAGGGTTTTTTGTGGTCTGCATATTGAAACTATAGCTCGTGAAGAAGTCGATTTTACTTTTAGAATTGAAAGGTTGATGATTGAATAAAATACAGCTCATTAAAGCCCATGATCATCGAATTCTGCTTTTCCTAAGATCCGAAAACAATCAGAACAATCTCACAATAGCCGAGTTAACCTACATAATTTCGTAGTATTGTGTCGATTACAAAAATTAAAAACCGTAGCAAACGAATCGCAAGCAGCAAATATAAAATTATATCTTTAGTTTCACTAGTTACATGTTCTTGTCTATGATATTAATTATTCTTTCTTCAATTCGTAATCGTGACTACTGTTATATGTGGCCAGTAATGTTATATAAAACCTACCTAACAGTATCGAAACGTATTATATAAAATAAATAAATAATAATATGTAATAACGTTGTAAATTAATTCAATTCCCTGTTGTGTGTAATACTACATTTAGTCCTAATGTATTACTGGCAATATTAAAGTAGATTATATATAAAGACAATTTCATAGCCTATATTTTTCATTTGTTATGAAGTTAAGAAATTAAACAAAACAATAAGTGTTGAAATAAGAATACAGACGCAATCCGTTGTCAGTTTGCGATATGTTTTCGACATCTAAATTTAATTAACAAAAAAAAAAACATAATGTATCTATTAGCAAAGTTTTGTTCGAATTAAGTAACACAGTAATAAAGACGCCTTAACGCTCTGCGTATTTCTGTGAGAAAATGTTGTGTGAATTGTTTTTTAATTTCTCATTACAATATTTTAATTACTGGCACAAATGGCAATGATAAGCGTCGAGCTATTTGCTCACTAGAGGACAGCAAGGCTTACGTTATACAGATATAAATACATTACGATTTCTACTCTATACTTAAGATTGATATTCTATTGATAGATATAAAATTTATACTTGATTATTAATGGTAAGACTGTACTGACCAAAAGTAGATTCAATCGTAGATATATTATTTGATTTAAAAATAAAACTTGTTTAAAATGAAGATTTTTATTCAATTAAGTAACAATCTACATGTGACGGAAGCTATTGTATGCTTCTAAAGCATTAGGTTTCAAATTAAAAAGTACCCGCTGCTACCACCAACTTATTTGTTCCACCGCCAAGCAGATATATTTGGTAAACTGTGGTTGTTTTGGTCAACCACTTAACCTTAAACCTCAAAATTAAAAGAGTTTTGGCCATGAGTTCACGTGGCTCCTTTGATTAATAAAATTTAATTTCATCCTCAAAATGCAGTTTCTTCGTCAAAAAGTATAAATATATTAAAATCCGCATACAATCTATAATATGATAAATAGTAAATTAAAAAAGACCTTTGCAAATACCGTTTATATCAACTAAAATACCTGGGAACTGAACTTTATTGTTCTTTAATAATTAGCAGATACTGCGCATTGTGATAACGATGAATGCCAGGATATAAAGCTGGCGACTTGAACGGATATTTGATAGTGTAATTGTATGTAATGTGTTGGCTATCTTAATTGCCTAGTGAGTCTATCTGCCTTATGGCTAATTACTAGTTTGTACGATTGCAGATCCTAAGGTTCCGGTTAGTGTTATTGCTTGTTTACAATTGTAATTAAAAAATCAAAGTTTATTTCTTGAAGTTATTGTATTTTCGTGGCTCAAAAAGCACATACTAAAATACTTCTCCTATCTCTTCTATTTCAGTCATGAAAACTTACCTCTGACAACATTGCTTAACTCTTTAAAGCTGAGTATACTATAATATACACTCGCCATAATAGTTTACATTAGACGTAATTGTTCGTATTTTGCTCTAAATCTATCTATCACAAGTTTTTTTCTTGACATCAACATGTTAAACAGTATATTATCAAGGGAACCTTCGTCTTATTTTTAAGTACCTTTATTTTACATACTTAATTGATGCGGTAAATTCCTATGCATCATCTCCGTCGTATTATATATCAGTGCGGGATAAGAGGTTGCAGTGGCGTAAATAGGGCTGTCCCACCGGCGCCCAGGCACAGGGCGTAGACTCTCGGGGGCGCAAGAATAGACAGACTGGACAGGACTTTTGTTTTTTCGTTTTGCCCTTGTTAAGATTCCGCTGAGCCCCTAGTACTCGATTCCAATACAAACGTACTTACATGCTAGTATCATTAAAAACATACACCGTGCTCATTTTTTTGGCAGCGTACGAGCGTATTTGTGTTAAGTGTTTATCGATAATGGGCAACGCATTTGCAGTAGTGAACCTGCGGTTAAGTTTTAGTGAGTGAGACAGTAAAATAGGCAAAGGGTCTGCCTAAATAGGGTGCAGTTATAGACAGAGTCGGATTTAAAGGTATGAAGGCCCCGGGGCCACAAAGCAGTGAGAGCCCTAGACAAACAAAAGCGTGAACACCCTAATAATTATTTTATTATAAATTAATTAGTTTTTTTTTATTTCAATCAGTAAGATATGATTTGTTTCGTATTTGTATCGGTAACTTTTACAATATTAAATAATATCATTATTATAATTTGACTTATATCTCAGTATTTGTTAACTTGCTGAAAACTGTGGCCCCCTCTCATGTGGAGGCCCCAGGGCAGTTGCCCCGGTTGCCCTCCCCTAAATACGGCCCTGGTTATAGAAGCTCGCACAGGGCGCAGAGAAGGCTATTTACGGCACTGAGAGGTTGTAGAGAACAGATCTGTGACATATTTATCGGTAACACCCTATCAAACAATTCAACGGCGTATTTCACTCAATACTGTAATATTTCGTTAACTAATTAAATGTTTACTTTCAATTGAGGGCGAATATTTTCCCTTCCATAACACAAGGTCGGTGAAACTAGCTCTCGGTCTATCGGAGCGTAGACGACTGATTCGTTCGTATGACTTTCATTTGAAATTGGCGTAAAATATCATCTTAGTACCTTTACGTAACTAATGATAGAGTTTCACTTTTCTTTGTAATTTTGTTGAAATTTATAGAGTTTCATATTCGGTATTTTTAAATAATTGAGTGAGTTTACTATCTATATCTATAAGAACCCATGTACTTCGAAACCGGTGAGAAATAAGGCATAGGACTAATAGAAATTACGTGCTTTCTGTGGACATTTTGGAAACTAATAATTTCTGGACTTAAGAGAAAATCCAATAACTATTAATTATTATTTCGACCCTCGACCAATGAGGTAGTTCATGGTATATAATTTAAACACAAGGAAATATATACATATTATTTTTAACCGACATAAAAAAAACACCGGCTCCAAATATAACAATAACTATAACTACGTTATATAATCGTAAATCGACTTTTAAGTAGTCTAATATTTTTCATTTCATTTTACCTAGGAGGACTCTAAAAACTATGTTGAATACGCAATTATTTTTATTACTTTTTTGTGCATATTTATTTGTTTTAAAATAGTGTTTTGTTTGAAGTCGGTTAATATATACCTAATATTTTTAAAATGACATACAATTTGCTGCATAAAGAATTTTAATTAGTTCACTGAAAATCTTTATCTATATGCAGGAGTGTTTGTATATAATATACATCTTATGTACTTAAACATAGAGACAATAATTCTTATTAATGTGGTGGTTAATATGTTGTTTCAGCGCTGTGCATGATTGGAGGCGTGGCGGTGTACCCCGCCGGCTGGAGTGAAACGGCCGTGCAGGAGACCTGCGGACCGACTGCAGACCAGTATAATATTGGTAATATTGTTAGAACTTTCGTATCGTAACTCGAGTCATTTTATTTCCATAAACACTATTTATTACATAACACAATAGAACAACAAAAACGTACTTCCCTTCTCAGATTTTACATGCTTGACTATATTTCGTTTTTCATAATAAGGTCTTAAATACATCATTAAAATCTCGCCAGTCGTGTATGGCCCTCATGAAAGACGCAATTTTAATCGATCTTATACCCTTTGAATTAATAGGTGTCACATGATTTAGAAAATTATATTCTTCCGAGCTTCCCTGTGGTTTTCTTTCGATATTTTCTTTATTTATTATTCCACTAATTTCTAAAGTTTGCCTCACACACATACATACTTCTATGTAGATTTAGATAAAATTTCATAATAATTTTATATCTAACCTAAACACCCTGCGAAATCCTGCATCCATCATCACACTTATTCAGAAAACGGCAGTTTTTAACAATTTTCGACACATACAACAATTCTTATCATCATAAGATTTATTCTACAAAGTCTATGATACACTTGGCTTAGGATCGTGTATCTGTTTTATTAACACACTAAGGGAAGTTATCTTTGTAGCCTAAGTTACTCTTTATTACATTAGATCTGCCAGTGAAAGTCCCGTCAAAATCAGTTAAACCGTTACGCAGAATAGCCGAAACAAATGGCTAGACCGACAAGCATTGTAAAAAAAAACGTTTTTTTCATATGCATTTAGTAAGAAGCAGTTATTTTAATAGTGCATACAAACAAACATTCCAATTTTACGATATGTATAGATAGTAAAGATTGAATGTCGATTTCCCAGGTCGCTGCCACGTCCGCTGGGCGTACCTGCTGGCCGTTATCGGATGCCTCGACGGCATCGTACTGGCGGCGCTCGCCTTCATCCTGGCGACGCGGCACGTCAAGTTGCAGCCAGACACCGCTTACCCCACTTCTTCTCTATATAAAGGTACGAGACTCACATTCAAGTTTGATTGCTCAATCGTGCCGATACACCTCTCGAAGAGGTAATATTCCGAATAGACTCAGGCGACCTATGCACGTCCTGAACGACACAGACGATAGCCTCACTATCGCAAACAAACCATTTGTAGGGAATAACACACTACACACCACACACCCACAGCGTTTCCGCCGGCGGAAACGAGGACCCAGTTATGCGACGTCTCGGAGGCGGCCGAGACGTCAGTAAATTCACTCAGTGTTAGAATCACTCCCCACCGATTTCGTTCTGAGCCGAGGTGCGATCTCATAGGAGACACCCTCAGGACGAACTTTAGTTTTAATTTAGAGCCCCGCGCTCAACCTCAGGGCAGGGGACATTAGTTCTCGCCCGAAAGACAGGTGACGCTGTGAAGGCCAGTAGGGCCAACAGCAATACACAACACACAAAAAAAAACATTCAAGTTCATTATTCTATACTCGGTAAACGAAATCACAACATACTCATATTTGACGCTGAGAATTGCACGGAACTACTAGAACTATAAAAAAAAACATAAAATAAAATCAACATATTCTTTATCCAAGCAGACTTTTACAAGCACTTTTAAATCGTCATTTAATAATTATATTAAGTGAAGCTACCACCGGTTCGGAAAGTAGACTCTCCCGAGAAGAACCGGCAAGAAACTCAGTAGTTAATCTTTTTCAACATTTAAAAACAGTCAGGTAAAAACAATTATATATGTATGTAATATATCCTTCCTAGAAGTCAACAAGTATTAATTCCAAACTTTTTTATCTTCTGTATCCTCTTGTATTGAATAACATGCCTTCTTTAACATATTTTTTATGTAAATTTATGAAACGGCGATAAAAAATTGAGATATGTATATTTTTTTTCTAGAAAAGCTTAATTATCATACTAGAATACAGAATAGCTGTATCGTAATAAGCCAAATATAATTATTTAATTAATCGGTTTTGCATATTTTTACACACTCGCTTTCGTCACTAAGGTGCGTGTCGCGTGTCGTGAGACAATCAGACTGGAAAATAGCCTCCCCTTAACCTAATTATCAAGTGTTATGTGATATTTTGTAATTCATAAGAAGTGTACTTATTTGCGTCATTTGCCAGAGGTCGACTAGGTCAGAATGAAAGATGAGACTTAAAGCTTTAAAAATTGATGGTTATTGAAATTTTTGAAGCAAAATATAGTTCTTATTTGAATGTAGTCCTAAACATCGAAATTATAAATAAAATCTCATTGTAATATTCGGCAAATCGGCATTCGTTCCGGTTGCAGTTTTGTTATTCCTGCCGTCAGGTAGATAAGTTGTTAATGCAAATGTTCTCGTTAGTACAGCCTCTCTCATTGGTAAAGGATCTCGTGTACATATTAAGTGGTCGTTATAATTTATACAACTTTGTATTTTTTTTTAAAGTTACTACTATTTTTTCGGTGTTTCTATTAGAGGATATATCATAGGTATTAGCTGAGTTATTAAAATTATGACGATAAAACACATATTATGATATTATTAAATAATATAATATATCTTTTACGACCCCTAGAACATATCACCAATTACAAACGCTAAAAAGATTTCGCGGTCGCGTAACTGACTGAACAATAAAACTTTGACCTTTCTCAATTAATTAATTACATCGGGCGAAGGCGGACAGGTCGCTAATACAAATCATACTTTGATAATACAATTGTAAAGGTTAGTTTTATTATCTATATCATTGTATATGCACTAGGAGTAAGGATAAGCTTATAACGCCAAGTTTCCGACTCCGCAAAGTCAATAAGTCTTTCTTGGGGCAAGATATACGTTTCTATAATAAAATTCCGCAGACATTTTTAACTTTGCCGTTTCGTAAATTCAAATCGTTTATAAAAAAATACATTGGTAAAAAAAGGCGTATTACTCGATACAAGATTTTGTAGATGATAAAAAAAGCGTGGAATTAATACCTGTTGAGTTCCACGCAGGATATATTAGTTTAAATAATTGTATTAACTAACATGACTTTGTATTTTTTAAATGTTGAAGAGGAGTAACTACTGAGTTTCTTAGGTATAAGTCAAAAGTGCTTGATCCCTATTATTCTTGCGAAAGTAACACTCTCGGTCAGTTACTATGTCACGGAAAGTGAACCAAATTAGATGTGAATAAGTAAGAAGCAAGCTGGAACTTCAAGTAACATTATATGTGTAATACCTGTTAAACGTGAGGGAAACCGCAGGCCGCAACTAGTAGCCTGTACATGTTACCCCTAGGTAAATATTATTCGGATCACTGATTGGCATGCAGGTGTTTACGTTCGAACCTGTCGGCTAAACTGGGTATCGCAGTTAGTGCCCGTGGGGCCTTCATTTCTATATAATTTGTAATACCAGCTGCTTATAGCAGATCACATACCTCAGCGTTATTTAATATAAGACCTTACGTGCTTTTTTCTCTAGTAGTATTTAGGTCGTTCTTTTTTAATATTTTAATATGAAATGTCAAATCAATTCAATTTTATTTATGTAAACTTTACAATGGTTTAAAATTTTGTATCGTCAATATTTAAACACTACCACCGTTTCGTAAAGCAGCCTCCAGCAAGAACGGCAATAAATTCATAGTTGCTCTTTTCAAATAGATTTACAATGGCGTTTTTTTACAATAGTTAGTGATGTGATGTAATTGAACATGAGCTTAAATGCAGGCAATTTTTCTAAAAAGTAAACTTTAAATGTGTTAAGAGTTTATTCTTGTTTCTTCTCATAAAGGTCCCACTAACTAAAAACTGACTTAACTAACGATTTTTTTTTAAAACAAGACATATAACGTCTTGCTTAAAACGAAAAGGATTGCAGTAGTTTCTATCCCTTTAATTTTATGCATAAATATTTTAACGTGACAAATTATATTTAAGACATATAGCAGTAAAGTTTATTTTTCTAATATGTTCCGTATTTTTGAACACTTAGAATGCTTGGATACCGTTGGCGAGATGTGACCATATTTATGGCGCTTTGACTGAGTTCTATATGACATTTTAAACGTCTCGACCTTTTGAGCTAGTATATTGTTGACAACAATACGGAAACTTTTATTTGTAATGATATTATTAAGTTTTTGGTTGTGTCTATTTATTTGAATATCCTGAGCAATGATGTTCTAGTAAACAGAAATGTCATTAAAAAGTGAAGACGTCCTAATTGAGACGTTTGCCTTTAGTCGTATTCGTTATAATACATCATAGTTATGTAGCAATACGTTTTGCGTAATTAAAACATCTAGTTATCCCTTTTACTCATTGTTTTTATCAAGCTATCCTTTTTACTTGAAACGAAATGTAAATAAACGGTCTCTTGCGTGGCACACTTTTTCTGTTATTTAGTATGGGTATAATATATCTATTTATTAGAATATCATTGACCCTGAGCGTCTAACTTGACTCTATTTATTTGACGCTGATTGTACAATAAAAAATATATATTTGAAATTTAAATAAATTGAACAATTGTTCTTATAAATAGACAATGCGTATTCGTATAGCGTTACTGTATTCGTAAACCAGGTGTTAAAGATAAATAAAGAACATTAGGATGCAAGGCGGTGCATTCACAGAAAAAGCGACGTAAGATTTGTGTCAAGACCGTCGTGTCTTGACCGCTAGTATTTGCATTATCGTGAGAGTTTTTTCCATTTTAAACTTTATTACCCCGCGATAAAATACAAAACAAAATAAAATAAAATTACCTCAGTATTTGGTGTCAAATACGATTACACCACAAAGGATCAGTTTACGCGCATTATTTTTGTTATCCTTTAGTTTTTCCATGAGAATATAATATTATGAAGTGAATTATTTTATAAAAACCGCTATGCTGGAAAGAATAAAGTCTGTTTTACAATACATTCATTTTTGTTTCCGTGTGAGAAAAATTCGTTCAAATATTTGCCTACAGATGGCACTTTAACTAGAGTTCTTAAAATGAACATGAAAATAAAATAATTATTTTGCTACATATAACATAAATTAATTATATATTTGTTCTATACATGGTTGCCACTTTAATCGTAATCGATGTAATGAAGATTAAAAGAATATCGGAGAATCCAATCTATTCTGTATATTATAGTAAGGCTTTTGTTTTATAATCTGAGGTATAAAAGAGCTTAGGTATACAAATACCAATTCGACAGCTGTGAAAAATTGCCTCTATACAACCCTAAGCATATGAGAGAAAATAAAATCAGAATATACTTTTGAGGCGTCATTCAATATAATTATAGGTATAGATTTGTTGAATTTTCGGTTGCTTTTTTTTTGTTTTTTTGTTTTTATGGAATAGGTTGGCGGACGAGCATATGGGCCACCTGATCGTAAGTGGTCACCATCACTCATAGACAATGCTGTAAGAAATATTAACTATTCCTTACATCGTCAATGTGCCACCAACCTTGGGAACTAAGATGTTATGTCCATTGTGCCTGTAGTTACACTGGCTCACTCACCCTTCAAACCGGAACACAACAATACTGAGTACTGTTATTTGGCGGTAGAATAAGATTAGCTTAGGCAAAAACCAATCGGCATCATGTTTAAGTATAACAGATAAGTAATAGGTTTCGTATATTTCCAGGCGAAGTGAACAATGCGTACGTGACTGACGCGACGTCGGTGTCAGGCTCGCGCAAGTCGCTGGCGTTGCAGCCCGTACTACTCATGCACCCGCACGCGCCGCTCGACGCCGACGCTTACTCGCACTACTCCGGCCGCACGGCGCGCTCCAAGCACGGCCTCTACGCCAACACCATGCACAACTACCAGCTCTAACCGCTAGGTGGCGCTGATCGACGCTACACCACGTAGTTCAACGCGCGGCTACTAGATGGCGCTACTGACCACTCGAATTAGGTGGCGCTGATCGACCCAACACCTCCACGCAGTTCAACGCGCGACTACTAGATGGCGCTACTGACCACTCAAAGACGTGTAATCTACGATTAATAATATACGTTAACAATCATCTAACTGTATTTTTAAGACATTTGTTCTTAGTACCTTAAAGTAAATAATATTTAAATTGTAATATATTACTATGTAATGTAAATAGATTATTGATTTTCTTAATAAAATAGGAGTATTTAGTTGTTTAAGATAAGATAGAACTACAAATGTACAACGACGTTACTTGTGCCTTGAATTTATTAAATTTTGATAGAAAATATTTAATAAAGTACAGTTTATATTACTGGAGTTTCCTTATTTCACTGATTCCTATTATTTTATTGAATATATTGTATATAGCGTATTAAGTTCATAGATGTTAGGAATATAGGAAATAATGAGAACACTGATTCAAGATATCAAATTTTATTCAATTTCCAAATGGACGTTTCAGTGTATCCATGGTTTTCCTCCCGAGTTTCTTTCGGTAGATCGTATTTAGCTAGTAGCGTCATGTGGCTTCGTCTGCTTTTCGTCAGCCCGTGACGACCTGGATCCCCAATCAGTATCTAAAACCATTTAAATTCATCATTCCATTTAAAACCAATTGGGATAGTTTGCGATTGATTAAATAGAGATAGATCAGCAAGTGTGTAACAAAGTGTTCGCCATCGAAAATTATCTTGGAAACTAAGATGCTATCTTCCTTTTCCCGTAGTCACACTCGCTTATTACTGACCGGAAAACTTTAAAATAAATGATGAATGTCTACCTTACCGGCCCCATAAGCTGGTAGAGCAACCTAAGCTACAAAGTAAGTCGAGCAAAGACCAATCCTTTAGACTTCAATAAACATCACGACATGAAATACTTAAGACAGTTTGACTTAAATTCGAGTATAACTGTGCAAGTAATTTTTTTTTAAAAAAGAAAAGAAAACAAATTGCATCTGCAATTTATAAACAAATTAAAAATAATAATTTTTATTATTTATAAGGCCTTGTGGCCCGTGAATGTTTTGTAAAAATTTGATAAATATATTAAACTTACAAGAAATAGCGTCTCAAATGCAACTTCAGACATCACACGAAAATTCGTGTAAAGTCAGTTTCCTATTTAGGTTGTTTGCAGTTTTCTGTATCTTTTAACAGTTTTCAATAGCATTCTTCTTTTTTTTTTTATGGAATATTACTGATTAACACTAATTTTGCGTAGATATATTGGGCTTCTAAGGTTAATATCATGACTGCGGCCCGCCTCTGGTTTATTTTGCCACCTTGTGGCCCTTGCCTAACGAAAGGTTGCCGACCGCTGCTTTAGACGTTTAACTAAGCATGAGTTACAACAGTAAGAACACTTCAAATATTTATACTTTACTAAGTGAACGCGATACGACAGCCCTAAAACAAAGAAGTCACTTGGGAACTAACCCGCCCTTCGCCCAGTACGATTGCTGTCTAGACGGTTTGGATCTCTGTGAGCTCTGTGACACAAGTGCTAACGATTACAAGATTAATGAACAAAACACCAATGAAATACTTTTTTACGAAATTACGAACAGGTGGAAGATTTTTTTATTTAAAAGATGGTAATATCAATGAAGGAAAATAGTCTTACCGTCTTATTGTCTTTCGATAATTTATTTAACCAAATAAACAGCGAGTTTCCAAATTCCTCGTCGTAAAACATGTCTCCGATCAGAATTACATCGAAGTCCTTACAACTGGATCCGATGAAGTTACTTGTATCTGTGTCTAGGTGAACATTATTCATTTCTGCATTTAATTTTGTAGCGATTACTGCATCTGTAAAATATATTTAAAAAAAAAGATTTTTATAAATTTTTTACTTTGTATTTATAAATTGTTAATAAATAATTTTAAATCACCATTATAAGATTTATATTTAAGTAATATTAAAGTTATTAATTGCGGGATATTAATCATGTTTTTTATTTTTGTTCGGTGGAGCTCGATATTTCGACATTGTCTACGAATGTCTTGTTCACGAGACATAGACGATAAAAAACATGGTAAATATCCCGAAATTAATAACTATAATAATAAAAATAACCATGTTAATTTAAAGTCATATATTTAGTAATATGGTCCAATTTAATATTTGCTATAAATCAATTGGCATCTGAATAGCAATTTCGACAAGATACATCAACAGGGGATGTAGCTCAGTGGTAGAGCGTTCGCTTTGCATGTGAAAGGCCCCGGGTTCGATCCCCGGCATCTCCAACCTTTTGTTTTTTTTTCTCATTTTATTTACACAATTTTACCGTTATATCTTTATTATTATAAGATTTTTTTTTATTTATAAAAATGGTCTTAGTTTCAAATATTTTAATTTCATTTCAAAACTACGTATTAACAATGCCTTACGTTATGGTACGTTTACGTTATTTCTGTGTAAGATTTTGCATATTTTATTACGTTTCCTTTAGCACATATGTACATCTATGTAGTATATACAATGTTTTAAGGTAGAAGGGTAACTTTGTAATTTGTAATTGAATTTGAGAAAATAACTCGCCGTTGTGTCTCATTTATTTTGGAAGTTGATAAGTATACTTCTAAGACTCACAAGTGTCAATGTCATTCGCGAGGACTCGTTTCGCTTTGACCCTGGCTGCGGCGATGGCGCCCGCGCCGCACCCACAGCCGACGTCTAAGACCCGACGGCCGGTGACCGCAGCTGGGTTATCTAAGATGTATCTGTATGTAAACGATAAGATATATAATAATGTTTCAAAAAAATGACTTGGTTACTTTACTTGGGGGTAGGGCTTTGTGCAAGCCCGTCTGGGTAGGTACCACCCACTCATCAGTTATTCTACCGCCAAATAACAGTACTAAGTATTGTTGTGTTCCGGTTTGAAGGGTAAGTGAGCCAGTGTAACTACAGACACAAAGGACATAGCATCTTAGTTCCCAAGGTTGGTGGCGCATTAACGATGTAAGGAAGAGTTAATATTTCTTACAGCGTCATTGTCTGTGGGTGATGGTGACCACTTACCATCAGGTGGCCCTGCAGCATATGCTCGTCCGCCAACTTATACTATAAAAAAAATGAAATATAATTTGTTCAAGTACGCTTTTGCAAGCACTCTTGAATCGTCATTTAACTTTCTTTAGTGAAGCTACCACCGGTACGGAAAATACTATGTAAGTCTTTTCACCCGACTTCAAAAAGGAGGAGGTTATCAATTCGACTGTATTTTCGAACATATAATATACAAAGTTATGTTAGTTAAATATGTATATAGGTAAAATATCCTACCTAAAAGTCAACAAGTATTAGCCCCACGCTTTATGATTATTAATACGATCTTGAACTGAATTATATATTTTTTTACCAAATCAATCTATGAATCTCTTTATTATAATGGATCTTTTATACTTAATTAAAAAGTGCTATAATATAAGCATAACAAAGACTTGATAATATAAGTACATCGTTTAAACTAGACGCAAACTTAATAAACTAGACTTGATGTTTTTTGCTTATTTTTGTTGAATACACCTTTTACAGAAGGCAATATACAATTTATAAAACAGGTACGCGGCCTCGCTTTCAAAAGATTAAAACCACATGTTTTGGATCTGTTAATCTCATTGGACTCTTAAAAAAATTAATTAAATCGATATTAATATTATAAATATGAAAGTAAATCAGTCTGTCACGACCAAACCGCTGAACCGAATTTGATGAAATTCGGTATGAAGCAAAATCCACGCGTACTGGTTCGCGATGACACAGCTTAATTGTGACATCTATCCCAACGCGCACAAAGAAATTTGGCAACTCTTTTCTTTGTCGCACCGCCAAGAAATGGAACTCTCTACCAGCACACGTGTCCTCTTATAACCTGGGTGCCTTCAAACGAGGAGTGAAGAAGGATCTTGCGGGCTGTCATGGCGAAGGCGGCTAGTTCAGCTCATTCTTGCTGCGTACTAGTTGTCTTCGCGTTTGGACTCCACATCCACTTACCATCAGATGGAGTGGAGTCATAATAATATGCCTACCCGGTTACTATAAAAAATAAAATGAAAGGCTAACGAATCCGCGGGCGAATACTCGTATCTTATAAAGAACGGAAAAATATCACAGATGTTTATTTCGTATCTTATATGCAAAAAAATCTGTAATTAAATCTTGTTAATTAAATTTGACGCACGTACCGGTGGAAATTTTACTTGTTGGTTCAATTTAGATGTCAATTTTTATGGTAACAATGACCTAAAATTACCGCCAATAAAAGTTTTATACAATTGTAAATAAGTATAATATCATATTCTGTTGAAGAACCTTAATCCTTATATTGTACATGAATTAATATTATGTCCATTTAATCTGAATATTAAGTATTATAATATTGCGACATATTCCACTTAGTAATGTTCGACGTGGCATTTTTGACGTGGAGGTACAGTAACCATAAAATCGTTTCAAACACAGGACAAGTGATTTTTAATGTATACAAATTTATGACGAACTTACAGTTATAAAGTTTACAAACGAAAATCTGGAATAGCATTTATTAAATTATTATTAAATATTTCTTACAGCGCCCATGTCTGTGGGCTTATGTGAACATTTACTATCAAATTGTGGTTTTCCTCCAACCCATTAATAAAACATTAAAATGCCCAATTGTTTGCATTAATATATTTATTTTACGTTATCTGAATTGAGGGGTGAGGCGTTTGATTAGAAGGGCCAGCATAAAGCTACCTGGTTGTGTTCATAGGCCTTACGAAAGAGGAAATAAACTGCTAATAGTTTACTTCCCCGTTGGGTTTAAATATGTATACATTATAAATAATAATAATTATTATCAATAATATATAATAACCCTGATCAAAACAATATTTCCTAGTAAGAACCTTTGTACTTTACTATAAATTCAGTAAAAAAGTATCGTTTTTGCCGTATTTCAGAGACAAAAATGCAAATAAAATAATAGAGTTATTCTGTTATACGAAACTCGCAGCAGAAAAGGATCTTGGAATGTCAAAATTGATATGCGACATTGACCATAAGCCTTATAACGTCTAAGTGAGACACGGGTTTCAACATTTCGAGAGTGTCATACGAAACTAGTTATTAAATAGCCCTGCAGGCAACTTGAGGGAAATTTAATAACAAATATATAATACGTGCAGAAACGTCACTCAAAATTTGACCTTGAAATGTTTGCCTCGCACAGTACGTAGATTGGCTTCGACCGGCCCCACACTCATAAACGCACAAACATACTATAGAATGTTTGACAACATTCACTGTTATGCAATAATTAGACAATACAAACCGCTATGTCCCTGCGTTTTAAATCTGCAATATCTTACCGAAAATATTAATTTAAATTCTATGCTGTAAAAGGCCATTATTTTCTATATTAAGTGCATAATGTATTTGTGGTACCTATTTAGATAGAAGAAGGACCCTTTTAAGGTGTACAATACTGTAGTACATAATTATGATCTATTTTTAGGGTTGTCTTTACCTTATTGGAGGCCCTGGGCTTTTGAGGATATCACTTTTTTTAGATATCTAGTTACTGTTATATTACTACCTTTGTAGGTTTTGGATGTATTGGAAAAGTCAGAATCTATGCAGATATTTTTATTTCATCTGGGGCCCTGGGCACTTTCCCAAAGTGCCCACTGGGAAAGAGGACTCTGTCTTCTAGGTTTTAGATCGTTAAACAACTATGGGCATACTTGAATTATAACTTTAAACAAATTGAATTAATAATATAAGACGTAACAATTTCCACATTTGCATCACAATCGGCGTCACAGCGCGACACGTGGAATGTTCAACGTGGCGCTGCAATCGAGATAATGCGTAACGCGACGCTGTAAACTTGGAACGAGAGCTTAATCCTTTGATTAAAATATGTCATTATACTAAGTTACTTGGTAATCCGGGGCGTTACGCAACTTGGGTGAAAGGAGTCCTGAAATCAAAATCAAAATGTACTTTATTCAAGTGGGCTTCTTCAAGCACTTTTGAATCGTCATATAACAATTAAGTGAAGCTGAGCTGCGTTGTATTAAAAAAACGTTGATATACATATACTTAAAATTTTGAAAATGACTGACTGCTTCCGTTAGGTCTATCGGGGCAAAATTATACACAGGATTTTTTTTATAGGTAAGGATTAAGAGATTGTTCAATATGTATCTGATGAGGGGTACATGTCCGATGTAGCTAATATACAACAACAATAACAACAGCCTGTAAATTCCCACTGCTGGGCTAAAGGCCTCCTCTCCCTTGGAGAAGGTTTGGAACATATTCCACCACGCTGTTCCAATGCGAGTTGGTGGAATACACATGTGGCAGAATTTCTATGAAATTTGTCACATGCAGGTTTCCTCACGATGTTTTCCTTCACCGCCGAGTACGAGATGAATTATAAAGACAAATTAAGCACATGAATCAGGTTTGAACCCGCAATCATCGGTTAAGATCGACCCTCGTTCTAACCACTGGGCCATCTCGACTCCTAATATGAAAATATGAAAATCTGTTATTAGGCTTCTGTTAAACTTGAGATGAAAATTTGTTGAAGTTCGTCATTTTTTAAGACAAGATATAAGGTAAGGTACTCCATCTTTACTTCATTACCTTTAAGTTAACGTATAAGAAAACATATTATTTAAATAATTATTAAAATAGATATTTGCTGTTATAAAAATTGACGAGTGAATTTTAAAGCGCGTGTGAAATGAAAACTTAGTGCAGAATTAAGTTGCTCGCTGAATTGTTAATGAAATTTCAGGATAGAACGTGTGGTAATATACAATTCCTAACCTTATATTCTTGTTTTAGAATTTTTGTTCTATGTCAGTAGCTATTTATAAATATACTTCATATTCTATTTTAAAACGAATATTTTATACCAGTAGCTTTAAATTTAATTGAATCATCAAAAGTGCCTCCTTAAATCAAGTATTTTGATTTTTACGAATGTTAAATTTGTGCGTAATTTTTTTTTGTATTTGCGATTTCTACAATTATAAACAATTGCTTCGGTTAATATTTACGTGTTCTAGCCACTGACTGATCTAGTTTGAAACATTATAATCACTGTAGAGCTACCACTGGTTTCGAAGTATATGATTATATCTACAACAACCATCAATAAACTTACTAGTTAATCTTTACATCAATCTTTTATACTTATATTAATATATTTTGTATATAAATCAAAGAGCACTAACCCTGTACTTGAATTATTGTGAAGTTCAAATATATTCTGTTTGTATCGTAATTTTTCTTATAAATTTAATAGTTATATTAATACTACAGTCTACCAACATCTTTTAGATTGAAGAACAATATAAAATTATTGTTTTTACCCCTATGTAATTTGAAAATCTCGGCTCCTCTCTAATATAATATGAGCCTATTATTATAAATAATATAAACCTTTCCTTCAAATCACTTTTGTTTATTGACGATTAAGTTTAAAAGAAAAGCGTAAAGACGGCGAAAAGCTAATTTGTTTTGCACTAATGTAATCATTTAACTTCATAATAAATAAAATATACTTCCAAAGTGACTAACCACGTAGGTTAGTCACTTTGATATATATTCGCTTAGACACGAGCGCGACCCTAAAACGGTTTACTTAACTATGTACGTAATACGTGTATGTGTCTCGTGGAAAGTCGGAAAACTTCGGGACCGATCTACGAGGTGAGTCACACTCGGTCACAATTCTCGGAAACGCTCTCCTCACCCTAACACTCGAAACAAACGACTATCCGTATTCACTACTTCGTCTGCAGGATTTCGCGGACTTGTTTTGATGACGTCATATAATCTTTATTTATCTCTGAGGATACAGTTTATTGACCTCGCTAGACAGCTCAGAATTAGTCAAATATAATAATAATAACACGAGTCAATTTCTTTTTGTAGTAATCTTAATCAAAATCGCAGTTTAAAATTTTAAAGTAACGCAACTGTGATTTATAAATTTAATTTTTGATTTTAATAGAGTAAAAAAAAATTTAAATATGCATATGCAGCTTGTCGTTGCACGATTATATATGTATAAACCTATGACATAAGCTCCACTGCCCAGCCGTGGGTCACTTAAAGTGGCTAGGCGTTTCACTGATTGGCTAATCTAACCAGTTCACTGCGACGTATATATTTCTCAATGAATGGACAATCTAACGCAAATAATACCAACTAAATCAGACTATGGCGCCAATATTATTTGAAATTATTTCCTTTTATTTTGATGTGATATTGTAAATGCTAGTTGTCCTAATGAAAATAAAATCAAAATATTCTTCCGCTTCGAAACATACACACCAATGTTTCATGACAAACAAGAGGTTTCATGACTTAATTTTTTTTACTAATTCTGTTTTTAATTTTATTACCATAGTTGTATTGTTTTAATTTCATTTATTTTCTTAGTGAAATAGTTTAAATAGACGTGTTAGAGGATGGATGTATTTTGTCTGTTTAATAGATAAATAACATAAAATGTTATTTACATGTTACATGATTTAAATTTGTTTAATTATTCATCAATTTATTAGGTATTGATTGTTATTTATAAAAACACCTGATTGTATTTACATAATTGTGTGTTGCTCATACGAATATGCTTCGGAATGTAATCTAGCTCGAAATTGTGCAAGTTCGTAATTTTAACTGTATTACGTATTCTGACTGTATTAAGTTTGTGTACCTATGAATAAAAAAATAGTAATATATACTTCATATATGTATCGAGAAATGTCTATTTCCTGAAACGTCTCATTTATTTAAGGACTAGCGACCCGCCCCGGCTTCGCACGGGTGCAATACCGATACTAAATATACTATACAATTTATTTATTTGCGACATCAAGGTACAAACTTCTGAAATGATCAGTGTTTCTTTACTATATTGTCTATGTATTATAAAAATAAAATCCGTTGCTTAGTTTTAAAGAGATAAGCATACAAAGGGACATAGGGACATAGAAAGCGACTTTATTTTTTACTATGTCGTGATTTCATTTTAATTTGCGATATCCACTCACTGTTTTTAAATTTGCGAAACCACTTCCGCTCCACAGTGTATGTGGACTCCATGTACAATTCGAGTCAGTGATAGGACCTGAGCTGACACTGAGCGGGTATTTAATTTTAGTTCACAACCTACTCTCATAAGCATACGAAACGACACCCCACACACATCGAATTAGGGAACCTGCAAGGAGTGAAAGTAAACAATTATCAATTAATTAACTTACTGAATTAATTGATTACTTTTTGTTATTAACCAAACGACCCAATATTTATCACAATCGCATCGACATCTAAACACTTTTTCAACAGGGATAGAACTGCAGGTTCTATCAAAGGGGATTATCATTATTTTCACAAAAATCGTAACACTGCGTTTTTGTAACTGTGGCAGACGGTACAGATCCATCTAGGTAAATTAAACGGAAACTTCGAAAAAATTTAAACCGTTGCGCTTTGGGTTTAATATATTTTGAATGGAATGTCCGATTTAAGTAATTCAAAAATATATTAATAGGTATTGAAACAAACTTGAATATAATATTACTTATTACCGTAAGGATAAATACCATATTGGGGCATTTTATTTTTAATTTTGTTTGATTGATTGATGTGGTGATGCGATTCTTTAGATTGACATAACTTTTTTATTTATTAACCGATTGAAACAAAACAAAGACTAAATGTTAACTCCAGCATACCGCAAGGCAATAGTGAAAACGTCATTCAATTAGGTTAAGCCGTTTTTGAGATTAGCGCGAACAAACGTACAGACAAACAGACATACAGACATACAGACAAACAGACAAAAATTCTAAAAACCATTGTTTTCGGTTCTATTGTATATATAAAATTCCCCTAATAAAGTTTTTCATATTTATCTTCCATGTACAGACACCGACCTCTTACAATTATATTATATGTATTGATTTACATGGAATTAAATATAAATATAATTTTTTTTAATATGAGACAACATCACATATATTGCTCTGAACCCAATGTAAATAGCTGAAGCACTTGTGTTATGGAAAATCAGAAGTAACGAAGGTACCACAAACACCCGACCCGAGACAACATAGAAAACTAATTATAATCTACATCGAATCGGCCGGGAATCGAACCCGGGACCTCGGCGTGTCGTACCCAAGAAAACCGGTGTACACACCACTCGACCACGGAGGTCGTCAAATATATTCACAGAATACAAACTATCACAATGTAAGGTTATCTTGAAGCGATTCTAAGTGTTAAGTGTTCAATGGGCTTCTATACAGTACATACATATGTATACCTACGTCCAAAATCCTTTCCAGTGATCCATAGTAAATCGTAGCCGTATTTGTATATTTCAGGCTATTTTGGACCGTTTTAATGTTAGATTGGACATCATCATCACATACATTATTTTGATCCCAATCTAAATAGCCCAAGCTCTTGTGTTATGGAATTCATTAACTTTTTCTAATTTGACTCGGCCGGGAATCGAACCCGAGACCTCAGAGTGGCGTATTCATGAAAACCAGTGTACACGTCTAATCGACCACAGAGGTCGTAGTAGATCAGTTCGAAATACAAAATCAGAGATGGCCTTTAACACTGTTAGGTATTACAAATTTAAAAACAAAACAACATAACAAACATCTTTATAACTTACTAATCCCATCCTACTGATGTATTACAAATTACAAAAAACAAAAAAAAAAACCCTCTGAGTTTCTTTCGCCGGTTCTTCTCAGGTCAGGGTATTTTCTTTTCCGAACCGGTGGTATTGTTTTAATTGACCATCAATAAGAAAGTGTAATGCTTCCATATTGAATAAAGTTATTTGAGTTTGAGTATGTATGTTTGTTACGCTTCCACGAAAAAACTATTGAACTGACTTGTATGAAATTTTACAGTAATATGGGTTATAATCAGAATGGGCACAGTCTTCAATTTATAATGATTTTGTTTAATTTGGTCGTAGTATAACGATACATATTAGGTACTCGTGCGAAGCCGGGGCGGGTGGCTAGTATTCTATAATATATAAAGTTCGTTGTGGCCTGTTATCGAACGCGTGCGGATCAGCTGACGAGCTCGTGAGGTCAAGTTCGAGGTCTTTGTGACCTCATTGTTAATAAAGCGTTTTAATTTCCATTTGTTTTATTAGAATAACATATTATATTAAAATTCGTATCAATTATATTACATCTTTTGTTTTTAATTTGACATAAAACGTTATATATCATATATAGTACTTAGATACTTATTTTCTATACTGTAGTATATATATAGCTATATATAGCCTCGAAAGTCACACATAGAAATCTGGAGTCCTTGGATCGGGAAAAGGTAATTATATTTCAATAAAATTTAATATTTTTTCAGTCAAGCATTTGGACAATTAAATAATTTACATAATTTTAACGAACTGTGTTATGTACTATGTTCTTTTAAAAAAGCCTATTATTTTCACAAGACAAGTACTACATGGGACAATTGGAGCGTTTTCCTAATATGTGCCCTTGACCGGAATTGTGAAGACCACTGGGGATATTATGTTAGAAATTGAATCGACAACAAAGTGTCATCTACCATTATTACTAATTTTTATTCGTTACATTTTCATTTTTATGAATATTATTAGTTATTATTAAAATATTTATTAAAAATAAAATTAATGTAAAAAATTAAAAATATGTAAATATCTAGACGAAAACAAAAAGGACGCTGCATACAAAAGATATGACTCATCTCCGTAAAATTCTTTTGACATTCCTGGATGACTCATGTCATTCCGTCTCTTTCTATCGCGGAGAAAGTTAGGAGCACGTTGAATCGTTTAGCTAGCTCGCTCTTATGCGTAATCTGCCATCCCTTTCTAAGGCTTCGAATTTTGATTACATTTCTTCCTTCCCTTGAGCCTTTCTCTGGGCGGTATCCATAGTCTGAGCCGACTTTTAAGTTCTTGGGAAATATTTAAAATTTTTGGAACTGGAAATTGTTTGATTATCTTATTGATATATCAAGTACTTCTATGTTTTTGTATGTCTTCGCTAGGCGGACATAAATATTCAACCTTATGGTACGTGGTCACCACTACCCATAGACAATAGGGCCGAAATATTTTGGAACTGAGATGTTAAGTACTGTACTTACGCTGACTCACTAAACCTTTAGACCTTGACACAACAATACAGCTTGGCGGTAAAATCTATGATGTGTTACTGGGACCCAGATGGGTCTGTACATACCCCTACCCGTAGATTTAGTTATGCGTGACAAGCAACCGGACACATAATACGTGTTCCCCTCCTCTGATAACCTGGGGACTTTCAAACGAGGCGTCAAGAGGCATCTTGCAGGCTACATAGCGATGGAGACTAGTGCAGCTCATTCTTACTGACTGTACCAGTTGTCTTCACGTTCGGACTCCATTTCCACTTATCATCAGTTGAGTGGAGTCATATTGACGACCTCCGTGGTTGAGTGGTGTGTACACGGTTTTCATGGGTACGCCACTTCGAGGTCCCGGGTTCGATTCCCGGCCGAGTCAATGTAGATTATCATTAGTTTTCTATGTTGTCTTGGGTCTGGGTGTTTGTGGTACCGTCATTACTTGTGATTTTCCATAACACAAGTGCTTTAGCTACTTACATTGGGATCAAAGTAATGTATGTGATGTTGTATCATATGCCTACCCGGAATAAAAACAATAAATAAATAAATATTATAATTTACATTTATAAACTGTAGTAAAAGGGAGTTCGTTAGCAACATGGTCAATTAAGTTAATATTAATAGTCAATTATAAAAAGGTTATCTTAAATACAGCGTGAAGTATAAAACCCACAGTTATCAACAATCAAGTTATCAACCATTGATTAACTGCAGGAAAATTTAACGTATATGTTTACATCAATTTATCAATAACAACATAAAATAATGATATTTATGTAATACTGTCATAATAACTGTATTGTTTACAAGATGGGGTTCAGACTTGCTCATACCAAGCATCGAGGTAAAACCAAAACAAAAAGGCATTATAATTTTCTGTCAAGAAATTCTCAGTAGGTCTTCTTCCTACTGGTACCTGAAATAAGGATCTCGGCAGGACAAGGTTTTTTTTATTGGAAATAGGCGAGTCTGCCTCGTGATAGTTATTGTTCACCACCGCCCAAGGACAGTGATGCAATATCAGCCTAAAGATATTATGTCCCTGTAGTCACTCAATCAGTCAGTCAATCAGCCATTATCACTATATTAAGCAATACTGTTTGGTAGTTAAGTATAGGATGACTGTGGTAGGGGCGTACCCGCATGTAATCTGGCTAATTGAAATGCCTTGCAAAAGTTAGATCTTAAGGTGAAAAGCATTACACAGGTATGGGGCAATAATACAAAATAAAACAAGTAATAAATAACGATAACAACACTGACCAAGCCTTTTTACTTTTCCTCCTTAACAACTATAATCTATATATAATAATAATATTATAATAAAATTACACTGACCTCGCCGGTGTCGGTAAACACATGTTACTAAGCACACATAACCTCTGAGATAATAAAACAATTAGGGAAATACATATATGTATTATAGTAAATATAAATATAATATATTATGTTAGCAGGACTTAAAAATGTACTCACAACTAATATTAATTAAACAAAAAATACTTGTTTATGAAACTGAATATATCTACCATAAAATAAACATATTATTAAATATGCATTAATTTACATAGTTTGTATATTTCAAAACGATTCGAAAAAATACTAACAAAAAGATACTGGCGTACTACAACTGGGTCCGTAAAACCCGCTAAAAGTATGAGTCACGTAAGTATTCTCTTGAACTTTTATCACGATAGACATAAGGTCGATTTTGGTAAACCATTTGAACGGAAGTAAGTCTAAGCGAGTTACAGTAAGAAGATATTAAGTGAATTATACGGCTTTGGAAAAATGAGTCATAGTGCAAGTTGTTAAGGTTGAAAGGTACGAAAGGATAATGCACTTAAATTCTTTTGTCGTAGCGGTTGATGTTTCATTGATAAATTAAATATGATAGTAGCTGTGTCATTGAAGTTTGCAAATATATAATCTCGGGTTTTTTTCTATAATTTGTAACGCTAGGAGTGTTAACGGAAAGAATAAATCGAAATAATACAATGTACGATTTAGTACGAAATCATTTTAGTACCACAAAGTTGTGTCTATTCGTCAATTGGGTTTTAGCCAAGGATTATTACTTAACTTTATAAAATTCCAAGATTATATCACGGCTGTGTTTAATTATCATTATCTACACAGTTACTAATTATTTATGACATTAATATAATTCATATAAAATTGCTTTTGATTGGTTTGTTATTTTAAGGCAATTTTAAATATTAAACTAGGCTAAAAACTACTTTATAGGCTAAAAGTCGTATTTTTACGCTGACACTTTTATTTTTATATTTTTAAATAATTAATAAAAATTTAAAGTAATAAGTACATGATATTTTTAAGTCAGATATAAGTATGTACTTTTTAAAAAAACATTTTTATTTTTGGTCCGTAAAAATGTTACTTTATAAGCTGTATAAACATGCGTGAATTCGATATTATTATGAGTATTATAAAAAAAAAAAAATTTTGTTTTGTAGAAATATAAATCTAGATAGATTACAATGGTGATATGAATGCTGGAAACATCACACCATTTCATATGTCGTTTATTCAAGCGAACTACTAAACGATCTATCGATATTTGTCACAGCTGTTACATTGTTTTGTACTGCAAGTTTCCGCTTAGATACAACTACAATTTTCCCCTGCATGATAATATATTTTTCCGTATTAGGTTTTTACAAGTTTTTGTCTTACTTAGTGGTTTGTTTGAGTACCTAATTAAACAAATTGCAAAACTACGTGTCCACTGAGCCACGACGTATTAGTTAACATGAAATAAATTATTGGGCAAAACTCTTACTTACTTTTGGTATAAATTTTATATATTTTTTTTTCGGTTTTAAACGTAAAACAAACTTCTGCTCATGTATAAGCAGGTATGATCCATACATTAAGAGAATATTCTCAGGTTAAAAATTGGGAAAAATGACATTTAGTGAAAATTTCGCCATCGTACTACAGATTTACTAATTCTTAGCATTTGACGTACTATTAACTTTTGGTGTCCAATAAAATATAAAAAAGGACCAAGAAAAATTAGACACACAATAAGACAAATTAATGTGTATAAAAAGTGGTTATAGCTACATGGTAATTACTTCCAAACTAATTAAATTATCATGATTATCCACGTCGAGTCGAGATGGCCCAGTGGTAAGAACGCGTGCATCTTAACCGATGATTGCGGGTTCAAACCCAGGCAGGCACCGCTGATTCATGTGCTTAATTTGTCTTTATAATTCATCTCGTGCTCAGCGGTGAAAGAAAACATCGTGAGGAAACCTGCATGTGACAAATTTCATAGAAATTCTGCCACATGTGTATTCCACCAACCCGCATTGGAACAGCGTGGTGGATATGTTCCAAACCTTCTCCTCAAACGGAGAGGAGGCCTATAGCCCAGTAGTGGGTATTTACAGGCTGGTTGTTGTTGTTGTTTTTGTTGATTAACCACCAAGCCACGTGCTGAAATAAGATCACAACCCATTAATCAATATGCATCTACAATTAGACTGGTATCCCTGTAAATACATATAATTCCTCTTAGCAACGTTGACGTAAATCGTAATGCAAGTTCAGTATAAAATGCAATGTTTTTTCCCCAAGCCCGCACCTGCGACAGACGCACGCATACTGCTTCATCAATATGTATGACTTTATACTATAAACTAATAGAATAACCCACGACGCCCGTTGAATTGTGAATCGTGTTACGTCTTTGTCGAGTTATCCTTAAGTATTGTTTTAATATTCATTTTCCGATTGGAAAATAGTAGCTCTTGGAAGTTATTTTTTTTATGTATCTACTGTTATATATATTCTCAGGTATCTTCGTATGAATTTGGTCAAGCCCATATAATAAGCCAATAAGCTCTAGGTACACTAGACAGTAATGATGTTATCGGTAAAATATAGTCAAGACATCCCAGTGGCTAGAACGCATCTTAACCATTAAATACGGGTTCAAACCCAGGCAAACACAACTGAATTTTTATGTGCATAATTTATATTTATAATTCATTTCATCCTTGGTGGTGAAGTAAACATCGTATGAAAGCAGATTGGTATTAAGGTACCAACTTTCTCCGCAAAGGGAGAGGAGGCTTTAGCCCAGCAGTAGTAAATTAAGAGGCTCTTACGGATATCTATTGCAAACAACGAAATTCGTGATTTTCAGAAAATTCGTCATTTCGTCGGTTCATAACATTCTTGTAAATTAATTTTAATATTAATTAAAAGCGGTGTATTGAGGTAATCTACCCATTTCCTATCGCAATTATAAATTAAGAAAAAAAAAAAATTATTTATTTCAAGAAAACAACAGCAGATAAAACAAAATATAAACATTAGAATATACAGTATACATAGAATAGACCCAATTACTGATTTCCATTGATTTATGCTAACTTAATATTAGTTAATAGAAGTAGCAGCACACTATTTTGATAGGTAACTTATAATAGGTAAACCCGTAACTTCCTTCTAATGATCACAATAATTAACTATAATTAATTATTCGTTAACTAAATTTTAAACTGACGGGAAGGTTTTATGGATTCCCAAAACTTGTATCAATGTTAAACAATTTTCCTGTTTACAAAGTTTTGAATTCGGAGAGCTCCGCGACGAGAATGCATATCAACATTATGCGTAAACTTGAGCTACTTACATACATATACATACATTACACTGATATAAATGAAATGAAATTTACATTGGTAGAAAAAGCATATTATTCGATACAAGATTTTATAGATGATAAAAAAGCGTAGAGTTAATACCTATTGACTTCCAAGCAGGATACATTAATTGAAATAATTGTATTTAATTAATATGACGTTGTATTTTTTAAATGTTAAAAAAGAGTAACTACTGAGTTTCTTGCCGGTTCTTCTCGGTAGAATCTACTTTCCGAACCGGTGGTAGCTTCACTTAATTGTAAAATGACGATTCAAAAGTGCTTATGAAAGCCTACTTGAATAAAGTTTATTTTGATTTTGATTGATTTTACATACATATACATACATTACACTGATATAAATGAACCATTCCACTTAGTATCGCATCGAGTTTTACGAATATTTTGGTAATGATAAGCGAGTGTGATGTTTCTCAAATATTGATTGACTTGCTGAATTTGAATTAAGTAGGTACAGTCAGAGTAAGAAAATGTTCGTCAGTTTTCAAATTTATTTCTTTATCAAGTCTTACACTCTTAGTACCTTTTGAATCTAATCTCTCGATCGGTAAAGCAGATTATCGCTCACACACAGCACACGAAAATAGCTCTTAAGGTGACGAACCTTCTCTTACCCCGACTGTACATTTTATAAATCATGTAACAGACAAACATTCATTTATTGTGTAGGACAATTTTCGCTAGTTTTTGTATTATAAGAAAAAAATTAAAATAGGCCGTTTAGATTCTTTATTACGAAAGAATCTAAACGAAATAAAAATCACACGTTTGGTTTATTTTACAAAGTAACCATTTTTGAAATGTTTATTTGTAATTTCAATGTTTCTACAGGTACCTATTAGCATGAAAGCGAACTTCGGCAAAGGCGCGGTTTCCCGCGCTTTTTTTGATAAGTTTAACTTTGCGTATTTTTTTTATCTTCCTTAGGTAAGATTTTCAAACTTCGTCTCACCTTTTATAAGAAAACAAAAGACATGATCCGAATGAATGGTGCCTTGACTACAAATCACTTGATTTTAAGGATATTGAAAAAAGATGAATTTACCTCGCTGTAGCTTGACCCCCTGGCCAGTAGAACCCCCAAAAAGGGTCGGTAAATGGCGAGTCCGTAGCCGGCGCCGACCATAGCGGACACGATGGGGTCACGAGACGTAAAACAAGTTCGGGAGTCAAGTGTTTCCGACTTGGAGACGTGTGTTTGAGGAACAGTGACGTGAACTCTTTAAGCATCATCTGAAAAAGAAGATTTTTTTAAGTAATTACAATTTTTTTTAAATTCAAACAGTTTTAGGAGTCCGTTATTTGAAAATGTCTGTGTTAACATGCAGTCATGCTTACACGTCAAACCTACGGCCCTGCGTGATTCTAATCAAACCTATCGGTCTTAACCGGTCAGCTTCACATCGGTATGTTTGAGTCAAAATTGGGGACTGAAGTCTGTAATATTACATCGCCAGTTCTGTTACTTGAGCTTGAATGACACGCTACCGCGTTTCTAGATTCTACGCAGTTGTTTATTCTTATTCGCCTTTGGGAACGGCCTTCTGAAGCGGAATCAGTCAAGAGACAAGAAGACATAGCCATTCTCATCTGTGAGCTGGTAAGTGTATTTTAAGAATCATGTGTGAAATCCATACGTTATTAACTTTCTAAATTCAAGTTATGACGCGAAACTTACTTAAAATGATGCGCATAATATGACGTCTACAGATCCAGTTTCTACGCAATAAGTAAAACAAAAGGAAATAGATAAAATCAACTTTATATTTTAAATACATTATTTTATCGTTAAAAGATTGGTATTATTAATATATGATTTATTTAAATTCTAGTGTAATGTATACTTTAATTCTAATAATAACAGTACTCAGTATTGTTGTGTTCCGGTTTGAAGGGTGAGTGAGCCAGTGTAACTAGTGTAATTAGTTCCCAAGGTTGGCGGCACATTGACGATGTAAGGAATAGTTAATATTTCTTACAGCGTCATTGTCTATGGGTAATGGTGACTACTTACCATCAGGTGGCCCATATGCTCGTCCGCCAACCTATACCATAAAAAAATTCTTTGTTATTCTCTCGACAAATTCTTCGCTCGCGTTTTAGGGTGATGGTTGTCATGCGTTAGAAAACAGTAGGCAATGTCATTTCTTGGAGTTCAGGATTGCTTCGTGCCAAATTTCATCAAATTCGGTTCAGCGGTTTGGAAAGAGCGACAGACAGAAAGAGTTACTTTCACATTTATAATAGTAATATGATCATTATAATACTGTAGGTAACTTTCGTCAGGATGTTTTCGCGATCAAGCATATTTACTAACACAATAATAGTCTTAAATTGAGACTAATAATATGCAAGCCACTGTAATAAATACCAAATTGATTGACGTACGTACGACCATGTGTTTTTGACGATCGAACAAAAACAATGACCACTTGAAAACAATAATATTTGCATAGAAATGAACATGGACGATATATTATCTTTCAAATACGCAATTGATTTTAAAATATAATGCGCGGCGACATCGTCATGTGGTACCGCTGGGCGTTTCCAAGTATCGAAACATCACTATCTCTGGAGTCTGTTTTGTTTTGATGCGTTTGTTACGAGGAACTAATGTGTACCTCAATGGTTCACGACTAGGTTGCACTTCATTACCTAGAAAATATATTTGAAATACTTTTTACCGATCGTTGCTTTTCGCCAACTTTTGATAATTTGTCAATGAACCAAGGGCAAGACGAAACATCTCTCTAATGACTTTTCATATGTACCGTCAATGCACCAGCAAATATAGGATTATAGTTGAGAGAAGTTCCCCTCAAATTGGCCTAGTATTACTAAAACCAAGTGTATCACTTCACCGAAGTGGTACATAGATTAGTAAATTGACACAGTGGCTGGTCCACATCGTGACTCCCTTTCGATATGGGCATCTCAGGTTATCGAAAATGACCTAAGCCTTGACTATGCTTCTATAGTTGTTGGAAAAGAGAGCCCAACCACATCAATATGATTGTATTTGCAGAAGTTTGGTGCCAAATTTGATTCAGATCAACTTCCTCCTTTAAAGCTGAGTATGACTGCTTCACAAAACGGGTATAACGCCGACCAATCTTTTGAAAAGATATGTAACAAATATAGCTCAAAGAAGTCTTAACCTATTGGGACTATTTCGTGGCCCCGACTATTTGTAACGCTAAGTGTCTCATACAAATGATAAAAATAAAATAATTCTTCATAGCATTTGTCACGTCGTTTTACTTTATCTAAAACATATGTGTGAATAATCACGAAAAACTTCGGACAAACGATAAGACTACACACGTCTGAACTCTCTCGGATCATATGATTCACACAACTACGCCGCTGAGTGCGTATTACCGCAATATGCTAAATATAGCTCTATTAACATAATATGTTATACTATTATTACATAGAAATGAATAATATGTTGTATTTATTCGAATATATGAATGAAAAAAAAATTAGCATCAAGTAATTACAAAATCGAACGACTAAGTACTTGTCATTTGTTTTTATTAATTTTAAGTCGAAACTTGATGGTTTTTTTTTTCCAATTTATAATGAAAAGTGTTGTTATAATTGATTGTGTCATATGTAAATAAATTAAATGTAGTTAATAAAATCTAAGCATCTGATCTGATACCTATATTGTAAAGATCAAAATTAATACAAGTTCCGATTACACGTGTAAAGAAATGACAAGAGCGTTGGGACTTGGGAGCTTTGCTCGGGTAAAGTGTCATCGCGGTTCACTGGGCGGTAAGTTAATCAGGACTGTTACTAGTAAAAGCAATGTAACGGACAGCAAATATTGTTTAGTAAATAAATAATTAGTATCAGTTTTATATATGCTCTACTAGCGACCCGCCCCGGCATCGCACGGGTGCAATACTGATACTAAATATACTACAGAAGTTGATTATTTACGACATCACATTAGATACTTTTAATTATCAGTGTTTCTTTATTACTTTGTCCATGTATTATAAACAAAAACCTTCCTCTCGAATCACTTTATCTTTTACAATAAACCGCATCAAAATCTGTTGCATAATTTTAAATATCTAGCGACAGACAGCGGTAAGGGACTTTCTTTTATACCATTTAATGATGATGATAATACATATAGAAAGCACATACGAGTATATACAATATATATTCTTAGGTCATGTAATTACACTGGTCCATACTTCTTTCAAATTAAAATACAACAATATAGAGAGTTACTGATTTTTAGGATGGCAGACAATCTCAAAGGCTACTCGTTGCTGCATTTATACACAGCTGAGAAAACACAGGATCAGTCTTTGTTTCCTAATTCCAATAGTCGATGGAACAAATATACGACACTACTAAACATTGTGAAGGAGCAGGGCTGTAATGACACAACTCGGCCGAAGTTGTAAAAAGAAGCAAGTCCTCCCAATCCCATATCCCAATTGCATTGCATTTGAATTCTGAATCTGCACAGGATACGAAATTTGTTGCTATGTGGTGGCTTGGTTGGCTCACCACTCGTCATATATTATACCGCTAAACAGTAATACTTATTGTCTTGTGTGACGGCTGTGATGATAAGGCTGGTGTAACAATAAAGAAAGTGGTAAAATTTCATACAGCGCTAATGTCAATGAATAGTGGTTACCACTTACTGTAGACCCCTCCGATATAGCCAATAGACTAAAAGTATTTATGATTTAAATAAAACTAATTATAACGGATGAATCGCGTATATTAATTATTTTTAAACATCCCGACGTTTCGAGCACTTTGCAGTGTTCGTGGTCACGGGTAGACTAAGATGACATTTGTCTATTTGAAGAACAAAGGAAATAGACAAATGTCATCTTAGTCTACCCGTGACCACGAACACTGCAAAGTGCTCGAAACGTCGGGATGTTTAAAAATAATTAATATACGCGATTCATCCGTTATAATTAGTTTTATTTAAATGTGTAATAATCGCGAAAATTTAAGACAACAGTATTTATGATGTCAGTAGCAAATGCCTTTGTTCGAATCGTGAATAAGGAAAGTATTAATAGGTTTAGTAAAATTTGAAACAATGATACAATACGATAAAATTTTACCGGAAAGTATCGATTAATTGTAATCTTATCGACATTCCAAACAACGGCTTTCCTCATGATTTGTGTATCGTATCACTTTTAAGCCAGATTTCCATGTACAGTGAGGTCTCATTGACTGATTTTCTGAATTTTCAAGAATTGTACACTCACGAAGATTAATTCGTCATTTTTTAGTTATTTTTCCTTTTCATAATTTATTCGTAAAGTTAATGATGTAATTTATATATATACATATAAAATAAAATGATGAACTGTAGTCGCTATAATCTTATTATCATTGTCTTTCAGATGATAAAGTCCCATGGTCAGTAGAAAGCTGCTTGAATAAAATATATTTTGATTAGAAATATATTAGAAGGCAAGGGTAAAAAGATCACATTTAATGTAAAGCTAATGAGCTCGGAGTGTACATTTTATCGAGAAGACTCAGCAAAAGCTAAATAATTGTTCATATTCCACAATTAAATTACAAAGTACAATGAAATACAATTTTTATTCACACCCAGATTAAAATGAATTAGTATATATTGAAAGAGGTATTGCCTGATTTACGACAATATTCTCTTTTTGTTATATTATAGTAAAGAGTAGTTACTACGTCGCTTTGTCAATTTTCATGTTGACATATTTAATAAACTTTTCAGCGTATCTTTCCACGCCTTAATAATCCACCAATCAGAGCACTTTGCGACCGTTTGACGTGATCTGGAGTGACACGTCAGACGATCGGCCTTGAGACTCATTATCTAAGTACTAGTTAAAAATATCGCTCGAGCGCTGTAGACATGCCCGCTAAATGATTAATTGAATTACACGCATTTGATCTTATAATTTTCTTGATGTGATTGATTGATGGTTGTCGGGCGTAACATTGTCTTGGTAGGGACCAACAAATATCACATATTCCACCACCAAACAACAGTATTGTTGTAAACCAGTTTGAAAGGCGAGTGTCAGTATAACTACATGCACAATGAACATAAGATCTTAGTCCTCGAAGTTGGGGGCGCACTGGAGATGTAAGAAATGGTTAATATTTCTTACAGTGTCAAACAGTCAGAGAAACACACAGCCTAGTTCATAATTCATATTATGGGATCAATTTGCCTGTGGTCAATTTTGTGACAATTGTGTGTCAATTTCCCAAGACAAAGCATTTTAGAGAATATGTTAGTACGTATTATAACATCGGACAATAAATTGTTAGTATTTTAATTGTTTGGAAAATTAGTTGAGATTGACATTGTGTGCGGTAACATGTACGTCACTGCGTCTACAATCTTCATCATATGACAAGAAAATATACATATATATTCAATACAAGATTATACAGACGATAAAAAGCGTGGAATTAATACTTGTTGACTTCCAGGCACGATATATTACATACATATATAATTGTATTTAACTAGCATGACTGTATTATAAAGTCATGCTATACAGTCTGTTTTATTAAATGTTGAAAAAGTGTAGCTATGAGTACCTGGCCAGTTCTTCTCGGTAAAATCTACTTTCCGAACCGGTGGTCGCTTCACTTAATTGTGAAATGACGATTCAAAAGTGCTTGTAAAAGCCTACTTTAATAAAGTATTTATTTTGATTTTACATTATGCACACTCTTTCTGCTGAGAGTTGAGATGGCCCAGTGGTTAGAACGCGTGCATCTTAACCGATGATTACGGGTTCAAACCCAGGCAAGCACCACTATATATATGTGCTTAATTTGTGTATATAATTCATCTCATGCTCGACGGTGAAGGAAAACATCGTGAGGAAACCTGCATGTGTCTAATTTCATCGAAATTCTGCCACATGTGCATTCCACCAACCCGCATTGGAACAGCGTGGTGGAATATGTTCCAAACCCTCTCCTTAATGGAAGAGGAGGCCTTATCTCAGCAGTGGGAAATTTACAGGCTGTTACTTTACTTACTTTTTACTTTACACTCTTTCATTGAGGCATAATTTTTCAAGCCTTAATCGTGCCATTTAATATGGATCTTTTAAGGATACGTGCGAATAGAAAAATGCGAACAGCGCATAATATTTTCGGAGAAATGTTTTCATATAATTCTCGATAATGACTATTACATGTGTATCGGGACGACGTAATCTTTGATTTTCTCGTTATTTAAGAAGTATGTACATTTTATCTTATCTATGAGATAAACATATGACGTCACCGAATTATAAGAATTTTTAAAAATATCTATGTTAGCTTTTAAGGGAAGTAGAATATCACTGTCCTTTTCTATCACACTTTACTGAAACTGACGAAAAATGGTTATAACAAACAAATCCACAAATTTAACTGTTGTGTCAGTAAACATTATTATTTAACGATCACACCACACTGACAGACATTGTTGTTTTTAAAACAAAACCGTTACAGTTAACTATTATACATTCATTATAAGATGATACTCTCTGTACGTGTGTGTTTCGTTCACGGCTTCGTTTCAAAGGATACTTACCCCTACACAGGAGAAAATATCCACTTTTATTGATCTATTTTGTAAGACCAAGGAAAACCTCAACAAAGAACACGATCGTATAAAGTCAGTTTGTTATATATGATATTGACAGTAGTTACTGACTCCTGAGTGTCTTGCCGATTCATCTACATTTAGACCTATAGGGAGCCTTTCAGATAGTTCTGCAAAATTCAGAAGTGCTTGTAAAATAATTAGTACTATATATTTTGATTTTGATTGATTATAATAAAATAGGTAATGTTATTTTAACACGCATCAAATGTCATCCTTGATTAGCTTTTAAGATGTCAAGAGACTCCGTACGATGTCCTTATGGAAGAGCGCCTGATTTTAAGGATAATGCCCTCATATGATTCATTACCCGTTGGCATCAAAATATCCGCGTTATGTTAATGAACCGCTATTTGAAATCGGCCACATGCTCAGGACATGCTCAATTTGGGTCTTTGTTCTGGTTTACTTTAGGATTTGGGTGATAATATTAAAATTTTGCTGACATTATAAAAGTGATCGTGTTATTTTGTCCGTCTTTTGAAACAAATAGCCGGATTTTATGGATGATAAGTCGTAAATTTTAATTGGTGCAAGCAAGCCTCGCTAACATGTTTTGTACAATTTAGTGGATGGTGTTTTTACGAATCGATGTAATTAATCAATTTGTTAAGTTTAATGTTTTGTAAAAAAAAACCTATTTAAAATAAATGATTTAAACAAAAAGCCTGGATAAGTACCATCAATTAATCACCATTTCACAGCAATACTATAACTGCAAACAATATTAGCAGTATTGGTGTTTTTGGTTTGGCACGTTAGTGAGCTGTATATAGGTACTGTACGTGCATTTATAATTTTTATTTTTTTAATTGTCTTCGGAAAGGCTCGACCAATCCTTCGGTCTCGTTGAACACTACTGAACACGCGAATGACAGTCAAATGAATATTACCACACTCACATGACCTGAAGTTAAGTCAATCGAAGGGAAAATTCACAGTATATTTTTAACATTCTCAAAATAAAAAGTAGTAGTTAATAATAGCCACAAATATAGTGAAGAGACTTAAATCTTTAACGAAGAAAGCGTTTTTATTTTACAACTTGTAGATCGCGAGATTAAACAAGTTAGATAAATTATATGGCAAAACACTTAATTTGTGTCTTTATAATTTCTTTGATATTTGTACAATAATTTACATAAGTTTCATAATATTGTTTGGTTTTGCCCTGAATTAAAATTTTCTTATATGTATTTATCGAACGACCACATTTTTAACATCCAAAACATAAATAAACCTCCCTTATTATATATTATATTTGAATAATGAATTGTTAATTGGTGAAAAAGAAATAATGTTCGATAAGTAAGCACTGTAATATTCACTGATAATGATACGTAGATTTAATATGAAGGATTAAATACAGGAACAATACAAGCGGTCGATTAGAAGTGAAAGGTGGAATGTCCGCCTGCAACGTAAAACAATTGCGTATGTGAGTGAGATATTTGTTCACAACGTCCAAAGCACAGACAGCCTTTGGACTCCAGGCTTGCCTGCGTTTCATTTCACTTCTCATCGAATTAGGGAATAGGGGTTCTGTTTTCGACTAGTACGGAGATACTTCCTACAGAATCAACTCGTTTCCTACTGATGAAAGGACATGATAGTGATAAATATCTTTCACTGGTCTTATAGATATATGCTCATATATATGTGTCACCTACTGAACTTATTATCGACACATGTGAAAATTTTGACTTGATATGTTCCGATGTAAATGATTAGTGAGCCAGTAATTAAAGGTAGAGCGCATTGTTAGTGTAAGAAGTGATGTCTATGTTCATTGACTACTATAATATGCAAACCAATGTTTGGTCACCGGTTTTCTTAATATACTACTAGCTTAGTGCTACCAGTAATATATAATCTATTTGCGCTCTAAATCGAACGAATCAGATTTATATAATTGGAATTTATAATCAACAATTTTGCGAATTTTCGAAATGAATTTCCAAATTCACTTAAAAAAGATTAAATACTTTTAGTAATAAAAATGAATTAATCATTCCATTTTAAATACAGTTACTCAGATATTATTGGATTCCAATTTCCTACCAACGGCATTATTTGTAATTTCTAGGTTTGCGTTGTGTGTTGTAACACGTGCGTAAGGTGACCTAGATAATTTGACCATCATTAGCGCATTGTGACTTGCATGGTAATCGTTTTTTAATATTGTCTATGTGAGCACTGGCAGGTAACGAGACGTTGGACTTCAAATAGCGCTTTTCTATCACAGATAATTATTTAAAAAAAAAATGAGACAACATCACATACATTACTCTGATCCCAATGTAAGTAGCTAGAGCATTTGTGTTATAGAAAATCAGAAGTAACGACGGCACCACAACCATCTAGACTCAAGACAACCACAGCTTCGTTCGGATGCAAAGCTGATCATAATGGTACTACTGACTGTTGTATATTTATATATATAATAATGTGTTTATTTAAGACACATTAGAAACTTCTAAAATTATCAGTGTTTCTTTAATATATTGACCACGTATTATATACAAAAAAACCTTCATCACTTTATCTATTAAAAAAAACCGCATTAAAATCCGTTGCGTAGTTTTAAAGATTTAAGCATACATAGGGATATAGAGACAAAGAAAGCGACTTTGTTTTATACTATGTAGTGATAATTATATTTTTTTACATTTTCGGCATAGACCTAGTGTATACATATATATGTTTAAATAGTCATCAAAAGTAACCTACTTGCATAATATTTATATCCTGTATAAGAAAAAAAAACCGTTACGATTGCTTCGTTGTAAATGGTTTTTCCCGTCATTTATTATCTATATTACAAATGATTTCCAAACGTTTTAGTTCACAGAATTCAATTCTCATTCTAAATTTAAATTTAACATTTCGCACTATCGTCTGGCGATTCCGTTTCGCGAGCGAATGACGTAGGAAGGTCATTCACTCTCATTCGAGATGAAACACGCAAGTTCTGCGACGTTAATCTGTTTTAAGTCCTAATTATATAGAGATAAGATTAAATATTAAAAATAAGTATTTAGATAATACAAAACACCATATTTATATGAATTGATAGGCAAATTTGAAATCTATATTATAATCATATAGAATTAATATTTAAAAAACAGGTACAAATTTTAGTTCACATATTACATCCCTGTAACGCAATTGATTGAAATAATCCAAAACATGTGTCCAAGAATGGTGCTCTGAAATTATTAGTCATTATTTTTATGAATAATTAAAAAAACACGAGACTACTAAAGCTATGTCTGTTTTAGTATCCATCCAAGTAATGAGTGTGGGTTGGTGACATACAGATTAAAAATGGTAAAAGGATTTAGCAGGGAGTAATGAACCAGCCCCGCCGTTACTATTGGAGGCAATAAGACCATTTTAAAAATCTAGTCCTAGAATTGATTTGCAGTATCCTGTATGGAATGACGGAAATTGTTCATGCTTATATAGTGACATTTCCTTTATCTATACTAGCGAAAAGTTCTTTAACTGTCAAACTAATGATCTTTTTGCCGAACTAGTCTTGATAGAGCAAACTTGAACTACAAGGAAGGACATAGGCTACTTTTTTTGCCTAACACTTGATAACTACCCCTTAAAACTGATACTAATTGATAAGGAGAACAAATAAACACACCTGAGATTTACATATTCTATTGGATTTGATAATAGCTTTTGCACTAGACATACCATGCAGGTTTACCCGCATCAAACATCGAATATACATAAATTATGTACCTAAATTTGAATATGATATAAATTTGAATTCATGCAGCTGATCCTAATGAAATAATAACTAAACTGTATCTTGAAATATTCATTATAATGATTTAATTGCAATTATAATATTAAGCCCATTTGAAGATTACCGGCAAACAGATAATGACAGAAAGTTATTGTTTTGGTTTTAGTAACTTGCAAATAGTTATGTGTACCCAAAATGGCAGTTAATTTAAATTCGCAGACAGACACTTAAATTATATTATATATGTAGGTACTATTTATAAATACGACAGCGATAACAACTTTGTCGTTATTAAAAAGTGCAATTTTTTATCACATTTTGACCAATCCTAGAGGGCCAATATAATTTTATTTTCTTTAGAAGTTACTTTACCAATCGTATCAAAAAAAGGTTATCTAAGGCTCTGAAAGGGACGGTACTTCTTGAGATTAGAGCGTTCTTGCTTGCATATTATTCCGATTGTCTATAAAAATAAATTAGTAACAGCCTGTACAATTCCCACTGCTGAGATAAGGCCACCTCTTTCATTAAGGAGAGGGTTTGGAACATATTCCACCACGCTGTTCCAATGCACATGTGGCAGAATTTCGATGAAATTCGTCACATGCAGGTTTCCTCACGATGTTTTCCTTCACCGCTGAACACGAGATGAGTTATAAACACAAATAAAGCACATATATATAGTGGTGCTTGACTGGGTTTGAACTCACAATAATCGGTTAAGATGTTTGCACGTGTTGCACGCGTTCTTACCACTGGGCCATCTCAGCTCATTCAATAATAAAATAAATTAATATTAATCCAGTTAAAACAAATAAACACTATCAAGTCATACACTGGTATTCAGATGATAATTCAATAAAAGTCCCCTCACAAAACCGACTTCCTCGTCAAGATCCTGTCTGGGCAGTGGGGGAATCCCAAGTACGAAGGTTTCATATACATATTGTAAGGGTATTCACTGGGACACTAAAGTGCTAATACTATGTACGTAGATGTATTTAGTATGCAGTATTTGTTGATGTAAATCACTTTGTGTTTGTAATTTAGATCCTTAATAATGCATATGGTCGCCTTGTGGACATGTGGGTATTTCAACATAAGTACCTAATTTTCTGTTTTTGATATATCTGTGGTATGGTGTATCTTAAAACAATATCTCAAGTCAAGTCAATTCGTTTTTTTTTTTTTTTTGTGGCTTTTATTTGTGCCAAAGAGGCACAGATTATTTCGCCAATGTCACGTGCGAAAGTCAATTCTTACTGTGTTATTTCGTTGTGTCAAACAGTATAGATTATTTCGCCAATGTCATGAAGGATAAACAGTATCTATCTCTCAGCACTTTGTATGACGTGTGATGCTATTCAAGAAATACATATGGCTTGATTTCTCGATCGAAACATGTTCGAATACGTAGTGATATATGTAGTGATGTAGTGATATGGGAAGTTGTAATTTTTGGCCTCCAATGTGAAAAAAAGTTTTAGTTTATATGAATTGTTATTTTAAATCGGTATAGGTAATCAGTTTAAAGTAATGTAACTTTTTTGGCAAAATAATCACCTTACACAATTGTTATATGTATTTATTAATGTTTAGGATGGGTATATTAAATAAAAATGTTGTTTACTGACATGTTCTGCATGTAATTAAAATTTGGAAAAGAGTAATAACTGAGTTTCTTGTTGGGTCCTTTCGTAGTCTACATATCGAAACGGAGACAGCTTTAAATTTAATTCAAAATTAAAACATGACAATTGAATAGTGCGATTTTATAAATGGCTACTCGAGTTGAGAATTGTTTATTTAGTATATTTTTGTTGAACTCAACCGTTTTTAAGAAAACTGTAATCTGCTTAAATTTCTTAAGTTACAAGAAATTTTGCCAGGAAGCCATTATAATGCTTCTCGGTAAGAAACTCTGTTACGTGTATATGATACACATTTAATATATTAATGTCTGGTAATTTATATGCAATAAATGATTCGTTTTGTATACTGATTGTAGACTCAAATGCAAGGGGAAAAACACTTAACACGTGCCAATGCACAGCCAAGGGACATCACTAGTATGTCAAAATACAGTTTAAATCTTAAATAAATATCATTACATTTCAACGAGGTCACTGTGACAGTATACTTAATATTTTTACAGAAATGTACGACATTTGCAAAAAATGGCGTCAATATGGCGGGTAACACACGATCGACAATTATTCTTATCGAGTTGAATAATTAATTATTGCGACGACTATTGTGTTGCATAATATATATTATCTATATCATATAAAAAACGAGGCTATCGAACTTATACAAATATACAAAATATTCGACACAGAAATTGCGAAATACGAAAGAATTATGGTGCAATATTATCGAGGTATTTTTAGCAAATACTTTCTGCTGTGCGACATACCGATGTTTTAAGATAACATATCGAAAGGCAGAAGCTATTCGTAATTTATCACTATCCAGTTCTTCATATAACTATCGAGTGTAATATATCACTATCTACATATGTCTTCATATAATCATCGAATCACTACTGATTTTGTTTTCTTCTTCTGTGAATAATCTATATTCCGAACCGATTTAACAGTTTTCCGTTAAATTGAATATTATATAACACGAAAAGCGCTTTTATGAACCATATAATAATAATATTGTAATCTACTGATGTGTATATCTGTTCTATTGATATATATATACTTCCAAATCTGTGTTGCTAAATTTTATAGATATCATATCAAAATAAATGACAATTAATCTAATATATAAATTCTCGACTTTACATATAACTGTCTTCTTCTTTCGAATGTCAAATCAATGACGAGTGAAAGAGAAAAAAACATGTATAAAACTCTTAATAATAGAATAAACTTAAGTAAAATAATCTCATTTGTAGTATTTAGCTATATTTACTTGTCTCACGCACACAAAGACATATGTTTTGTAAATACGAGTCACTAACTCTTACTAATGCACCTTCGTGAGCGAACAGTTCTATATCTTTCTTGTCTCTTTGTATCGGTCACTATGTAGGTCAATGTTTCTCAAGCGATTATCAACGACATTATTCCATGTAATTGTACTATCACGAATTATGGTATGAATAATAAAAGAATCATTGTTTTAGTAAAACGTACGAAATCAACTTTTAGGAATGTAATTTTCACTACATAATATAAACCAAAGTCGCTTAAAGATTTAAGCATATAGCTTAAATCTTTAAAACTACGCAACGGATTTTGAAGATTTTTATATATAATACATAGACAATATAGTAATGAAACACTGATAATTTTAGAAGTTTCTAATGTGATAATAAATAAACAAAATCATAGCAAATACAGTTAGTTTTAGTGCTTCAAGTCTGACTGCGATTTAATGGTGGTTGACTGAAACTTTGACCGTCACTAAGGGACATATATTATGTAATACATTACGGCGCTATAACGGCTTTGATAATAACCCTGCAATCTGCCCAACGGAATGCCCAGTCATTTCAACTGATAGAACGTGAGTATGAAATGACATTAAGATTTCACGATAATAAAATGCAGACTTTATTACTGATTAAAGATACCATGCTATCTATTGGACAAACTTTTATGAATATATTCCAAACCTGAAATGAATGTGAATATGAAATTAATTACTATTAACTCTGGATTAGGAATACCCAAATAGGCTAGAGTATTGATATTTGTTTTTGTATAGTTTTCATGTGAGTGTGTCCACTGTATGTATGTGTATGTAACTCGTCCTTGTGGAATGTTGTAATTGTGGCTGCAATGTAGAGGCTTTTAAAAAGGTTAACTAGTGTATAACGGGTTGCCTTGTAGGGTTTTTATAATGAGGGACTAAGAAAAGAACTTTGGAAGTAAACAAATGTCTTATTCATTTTACAGTAGTTATCGTAGGGGACATTTCCAAAGCTATCGAATTTAATTTTGTTATATTTATGTGTCTTTACACTTTATATCACTGTTATTTTTAATGTAGATATGCGATTAGGTTAAGTTTTACAAACAAATTGAGTTATCGTCGCCAAACCAATAATATAGGCAATAAGGCTTTATTTTTGAAGGCTTTCTTCGGATTAAAAAATTCAGACCTATTTTTTGGACATACATACTTATAAGAAAATATAATTTATTAAAAAAGTAAGGTTCACACACACTCCATAAGATTCATTAATATTTGAATTGAGAATTGTGGCACTAAACTATTCTTGGGGGGACCACATGGTCGCGTGATAATTATCGGCGATAGTATTTTGTCTATTTTCATTCTGCTTAATCCCAAAGTTGAAAAGAAATACATATTTCAAGTCATGATGATATTAAATTTATTAGCAGATAAATAAAATGTAAAAATGATAATCTGTAGATAAACAGCTTTACATAATTAAATTACAAGCATCCAGAGATTATGGCTGTGAATTGTTACCATTATTATCATTATCATGACACCGTATATAACAAAGTCGCTGACCGCTGTCTATCCCATTATATGCTTAGATCTTTAGAATTACACATCGGATTTTGAAACGGTTTTTCTTAATAGATAGATTGATTTAAGAGGAAGCTTCATATGTATAATACATGCACAATATAGTAAAAAATGACTGAAAAACTGAGAACATTGCAAGACATTCTGCAGTATAATGTTTTTAGCATTGCAGCTGTGCGAAGTCGGGGCGGGTTGCTAGTACTGCATATAATATGCACTATATTATCATGGATTTTTTTTAGGTTGTATTTTTTTAATGTTGTAGAGGGCAAACGAGCAGGAGGCTCACCTGATGGAAAGTGATTACCACCGCTTATGGACATCTGCAACACCAGGGGGCTTGCAGGTGCGTTGTATGGAGCTCTTTTCTTGAAGGTTCCCAAGCCGTATCGTTTCGGAAAAACCGCCGGCGAAAGCTGGTTCCACATAGCGGTTGTGCGAGTCAGAATATGTCTTAAAAATCGCGCTGTTGTGGATTGTCGGATATGAAGGTTTGAAGTTTGAATTTCGACGAGATGTCCGAAGGTGAAATTCAGCAGCCGGGATTAATCCGAACAATTTCTCGGAACATTCCCCGTGAAAAATTCGGTATATTTTCGTAACATACATGTAGTTAAATATTTAGAGACAAAATCAGCAGTGTGATGCAATAATTATTACTTTTTATGCTTTTACTGTTAACATATTTGTGACACTCGAAAGCCGTCGGTTATCAGGCGGCGAATTGGTTTTACTGACTGTATTATGAAATAAAAAACAAACTTTTACAAGAAAATATCATTATCATCGTTACAGGCGTTTCGCCGTTATCGTGACTAAGCAAATAAGCACGTGTGTTTATATTTCGTTATAAATCCTTACAAGTGTTGCTTATAAACAAATCGTATGTATTTTCATATTATCTTCATTTAATTATTCAATCTTCAATTCTTAGTTTAATGGCTTTTAGTTGTGCCGGGCACAGATTATTTCGCCAATGTCACGTAGGATGGAGAAGACACGAATGAGATTGATCGGTACGGTTGAGACACTAAACTCAATTGAATTTTAAAGTCAAGAACAGTAGTATTCATTTCCATGTTAATCCTTAACCTAGAACAACACAAACATTAAGAGTTAATAATAGGATAAAAATTTAATTATTATATTATTATATGTTATTTGTCAAACTATACTCGACATTTATTTTTAAGACTTATATATGTAGGACTGCAAACCAATCGCAAACCGCAGTAAAGTAATAGTAAGTTTTGTTTTTGTGAATTTTAAAAACTCAAAGTATTTTCAATATACAAGACAATATCCTATGGTTTCTGTATTTTGTTTGTGGTAAAGTAAAAAATGGTAAAGTATATTAACATAAGTTTTAATATAATTCTTAATATGAAAAGGAAGATCATTTACACGATCCCATGTGGAACAACAAAACATGTTTGAACTAGTTTCGAGCAGCTCGTTCGCGCTACGCATCGGAACATTTTATCTCTTATCAGCCAGAGTGTGTCTATTAAGAATTCATAATTTGTTGATAAGATAACACTTATGCAGTATATGAAATTGTTTCGATTTTTCTAATTAACATAAATGCTTGACTCATAAAACGCGAGCGCAGTTGCAGGCGACTAGTATTTTGTAATACTAAAGATAATTATTTAAATGATTTATGACCTATATGCTCACATTCTTGCTGACCAAATATTGAACATTATCTATCTCCGTTTATGTTATTTTTTGTGTGTTACATTGGTATGAGTGTGTGTGTGTGTATCTCACACCAATGCGCCGATGGGAATTGGGCATGGCATTCCAACACGGTCGAACTGTGTTCGGGCGCATATCCAACAGGTTTACATACTCTTCGAGGTAGTGGTATGAGATCACTTTCAATTTCCAGATTCCGAGCTATTAATTTTTTGGACAGAAAAACATAAGATCTTTTTATTAGTCCCAAGTAAGGATTCGAACCCTCGACCTTTGGATCTGCAGTCTTTTATAAAGACAATAGACCAACGAGGTATGACTGTTGATTTATCAAGGTGCATTAATCAATATAAACTTTGTTTGATATTTCGTTGAAAAAATTAATAAAGAGCTTTACTGCGAAATGCATTTTCAACTTTTTAAAGTGAAAAAGAAAATTTTACAGAGTTCTTTGAACCGATTACGCGGCGAAGGTCAGTGGTCGACCTTGTGGCTGCGGCGGTCTGTGATCGATACGAGATTAGTCACGAACTCGCGAGAGGCTTGTAAAATAAACAGTTCACGTGCTCATGTTAATTGTGCTTAGATTTTTTTAATATAAGGGCGATTTTAATTTTTTTTAGGTAAGAAGTCACCACCGCTCTCAAATATTGCCTATTCCTTACATCAAACTGATGCGCCATCAACCAACCAACCAACAAAGAAACAGCTTCAATACTATGCAGTTTTAAGTACCTTGCACCTGCAGTTAAGCTGGTTCACTAACCCTTAAAACCGGAACACAAACAAAAAAATATTGTGGTGTCGATGTAAAATATCCAACAAGTTTGTGGTCTGCCCAGACACGCTACAAATTCCTACTACCAAGAAAAAAAATAAAGTATTTTTTGTGTTAATTTAATTTGAAGATTAACCCGCACCACCTTGATATCCAAGAATCCACAATAGTACGATTTTTAAGAGATTTTCTGCCTCACACAACTTCTCTGTGAAAACAGCTTTCGCTTAGCAGTTTTAGTTTCCGAACCGATACGACTTAGGAACCTTCAAGAAAAGAGCGTACTCCTTTCTTAATTAAAGGCCGGCAACGCACCTGCAAGCCCCCTGGCGTTACAGATGTCCATGGGCGGTTGTAATCACTTCCTATCAGGTGAGCCTTTTGCTCGTTTGCCCCTTACAACATAGAAAAAAAATGATTTCAAAGTTATTTTAAATGTATATTTTAAAAGTGTGTATTCGGATTATGATTAATTAAGTACAATCATATTATCACGGCTTTGTTATCATCAATGTGGAATGTGGAATTACGCCGAAGATCGCAAGCTCGTACGCGGTGTGACATTTCACGCGTGGTTAAACTGTGTTTACATTTCAGCTCGTGCTCGGGGAAATAACAACGTGAAAACGCTTTGGCTCAAATTATTTTACATGCATATTTAACCGACATTAAGCAATCTAATGGATAAACCTTAAAACATTCTTAATTAGACCGTTATATCGTTTACGCATATATAAAACTTCAACACCACCAACAAGAACAGCTTTCCCACTGCTGGGCCTTAGCCCACGAGATTTCCAGCCCAGGAGGTCCCCTCAATTAACAGGAAAAGGTTGTGGAACATATTCCACAACCTTCTCCATAATGCGTGTTGGTGGAATACAGAAGTGGCAGAATTTCTGAGAAATTAGACACTAGCAGGTTTCCTCGCGATGTTTTCCTTCATCGTTCTTTTTGATATTCAGTGCTTGCCTGGGCTTGAACCCGCTATCATCGGATTCACGTTCACGTGAATTCACGGCACGTCTTCTAGCTACTGGGCCATTCCGCCATTCCATAACACTTCAACGAATCATATAATAGATGTCAAAGGGCATGGCTGTTAACTATTTCTCATAAACACAAACACGCTATAGTTGGTATTGAATTACAAATGTTTGTATGAGTAAATTATTTCACAGTAACAGTGCCGACCTTGATTCATGATTAAACTGATAAATGAATTAGCGGAATTCCTAAGATATAAACAATAATCCACAGCTGTACTTGTTATCTATAATGAAGATATATATCTGTTATCTACGTATATGTAAATCTGCTGTCTAATGTCCAGTTACTGTGTCTAAGATACGACTATATATATAGAATTATCTATTATACGTGATACGAAAGTGTTCTTATAAAAATGTTTTTCCATGTCGTGATTACGTGACCTTAAAATATAAACTATTGGGGCTTATGTGCAATAACGAGTAATATTTAACCATTTATTAAACTTGCCAGATACATTGAAAAGGAAAATGTGTACACAGGAAAAATAAGTTTATAAGGTATACTTATCCCTAGAAGAGATTTCTTCCAGTATACCCAAGAAAGAAGAAACATAGACAGAAAAGTTAAAAGGTAGACAGGCAAAATCATACAAAAGGAGTTAAAAAAACAACAAAAAAAACATATACGAAATTAAAAACTAAAATTACAAAAAAAAAAAAATTAATTAAAATTAATTTTACTTGAATAACTTTATAACTACATATTAAAAATATATAATTAATATATTATAATGTAATAATTATACATACATATGCAATTTAATCATTAATTAAACAGAGGATATAAATTTGAATGAGGTTTTCGTTTTACTTGTCATTATGATAGATAAGATAAAATAAAATAATGTATTATAGGTTTTATAAATAAAATGAATCAAATAGTAAAATTAACTTATACCATACGGGATTATAATATTATTACTTATTATGAAAGATATTGCCGGATTCAACTTTAGCGCCGCCCCTGCGCTTTATAAAGAAGACGTCTTATTACTATCCCTAAACTATGTTTATAAAGCTTTGTGGACATTTTTTCTCATTCCCCTTTTCGCACCCTGGGTATTATTGTTAAAATCCAATATTGGAGAGGTCATAAACGCAAAACAATACAATGAGTCCATCCTGTACTAGTACGAGTAGCAATTCGAGCGAGAAAATTCAAACAGCTCTGACTCATTCATCGATTACTGCGGAACGCCAACGCCGCTTGATGAATTGCTGCGTTTACTAGACGGCACAGACCAAGCCTAACACGTGATTCACAATCTGTGTGTGCATGATTTAAACAAGGGAATTAGGTAATCAAATTTACCATAAATCGTAATTGGATCCGAAAATTATGGCTAAAAATTATTTATAATAATGTATTTCCTGAGCAGTTTGGTTAGGGTCCTTTGAGAATAGGTAATTTACAATATAAGTTGATTATATTTATTATTACTTATTATGAATTATTTTATTATAAAAAAAGGCCCCGACGAATTGAGAACCTCCTTCTTTTTTTGAAGTCGGTTAAAATATAAGTTGATTATATTATTACAAATAAACTCATTGCATGTGTCTTCGAGATAACAATTTAATATTTATGAATATTTTGTACGAAGACCCTAAAGTTTTGGGTCACCTGAGAGCTTCTTTAAAGTAAAAGCTGTAACAATTGACAACGTTAGACTTGACTCCTGTGCTGTATGGTAAAATTTTAAGAGACTGTTTTTTATTTGATGTATCATAACATTAGATGACACAGGCGTTTAAGGAGTGGATTTTGGGTTCTAGTGTTAGATACCCTTCGTGATAATCGTTTGTGAAAATAACACATGCAAGCATAACAAACGCATGTTTACATTAATAGTATAAAATATTAGTCACGATATAAGTTGATAATGAAAATGGATGAAAACTTCATGCACCACGCCTATTATATCAGTTGAGGGATTCCATCAGAATGCAATGACTCAGCAATTATGCGATGTGATAATATTGTTATTGTTTGGTTTCCGAGCATTGACCCTCACTCGTTAGTGACAACCATCTGTGTATGGTATTATGCAACCACGTGGTCACTCGTGAATTGATAAGTGACACGTGTCTATTGAAGAGTTCAAGTAGAGAATGACACTCTTACTCTATAATGTATACTAATATTATAAATGTAAAAGTAACTCTGTCTGTCTATCTGACGCTCTTTCACGATCAAACCAATGAACCGAATTTGATGAAATTTGGTGTGAGGCAAACTTGAACTCCGAGGAAGGACAACGGCTAACAATCAACCACCCAAAGCGCGAGCGAAGTCGCGTGCGGCAACTAGACTAGTATATTAGAGTTTGCTTTCCTAAAGAAATTTTTTTTTTGTATCACGACCCATATATCTTGGTGCTGCGAAATTACTAGCCAATATTTATGTCGTTTATGCAACTTATGTCCCTTGTGACTTTATAGTTACACTGGCTCAACCACCCTTTAAAACAGGTAGGTCTTTACTAAAGGTAAGAAGACGATGGGCCTCTATTTGATATTTAGTTTAATTTTTTTTTATTACGAGTGTTTTGGATTTACACTATCATATCTATGTGAAAGAGAGAGAAATATATTTGTCGTGCCGAAATTAATGACATTTGACACGCCGAGTCCACAATGTTAGCATATCGCAGTTCTCGATAACAACTAATTGATAGTTATTATTAATATGATAGTTATTAGTAATTATTAGGTATCGTATTGCGTTTGATTTATTATCATAAATAATATTTTCCCCACTTTACAATAATATTTGCGTTTGTAAATTCGAACTTCAAACATGTTTTGCAAATTCGAGCTTTATCGAAATGTAAAAACCAACGAGAATTCACCTCAACCTAAATTATTACTGACGAAATACCAAGTATATATTATAACCAAACAACTTTATTTCACGGACATTGCGGTATTTTGTTTGGAATATTTTATCTGTTAATTTAGTTTGAAACATAATTATTAAGGCAATTATTTTGAAGTTAATCGATTTCTTAGTCATAAACTTTAATTGGATATTGTTTATATAAAGCTGAGAGCTCGTATTGAATAATTCAAACCAAATGTATTTCTTCTTCATCTTATTATCCACGATTATTCTTATAAATCAGTTCTGCATTGGAACCTATCTTAAATCTAAACATTTTTATCAAGAAGATAAAATTTTGCAAACATTTCTAAAGTTTATTTCCGAAAGTGTACTTTCTCAAAAACTGTTCTAATCACTTAGATCCTTTAGGTTTTGTCATGACAAACTATATGATATTCATAAATCCTAATTGAATGTGGGTGAAACCACGGAGCACAATTTTGAATATACCCGTATAGTGTATTAATATGTGTCCAAAACTCCTACTCAAACCTATAGGTAATACTACTAACTTTAACCGAATCATAATAAGTCACATGAATTGTATAATCATAATGTTTACAAAGATAACAATTGTATATTAAGATAAATATTCTTATGTAATATGTCATAATAGTAAAATAGTTCTACAATTTATCAAAATCTTGTTTGCAAACCTATCAACGCGTATCGATAAAAACTTAAATTGCAGTATCCGCTTAAATACCCCAGTTTGGTAACAAAAAACCAACGATCCTTTCCCTAACAAAACAGAAGCGGGAAAACCATTCGACCAGCGTGGACGGATAAAACGCACGCGCCACGCACACATGCAAACGATAAGATAACCTTACGTTAGCGGAACCAATGGACGAGTTGAAATGCCCCCGCTACGCCTATCGTATTGAAAAACGAGAGGGGTAGGGTAGGTCAAAGATTAAATTGACATTCACCTAACACGTTGTGACCTGCAGAAGGATGCTCACTGTCGAAAGGGTCCACGCACACCTCGATATCACTAAACGGATTATAACTCCAACACAACACAGGTGTAAATGCCCAACACATTGAATCGCGACAAGTTGTTTCGTGGAATCTCTGTCAACACTAAAGCAGGCTTCACGCACACATCGAAACATTGACGCATGCGTCGGCCACTTTATAAAAGAGCGGTCTACGTCACAGACGCCACATTCAGTTACAAACCGCGAAAGTAAAGCCACGCCAGTTGAGTTCTTGAAGTTGTGAAATTGTTGTGACATACTTTCGAGAGGATTGCCCAGTGATAACCTATCAAGTGCTGATAATAGTGAAAATAAGAAGTATTTTTGCATAGTTGTGTGAAGTTTTAAGTGAAAATACGAGGCTACGGGTTACGTTACCCAAAAATTTGTGAAGATTTGAAAAGCATACATTTATCAAATAAAATGTACGACGAGTCTGTGGTTTCTGTCAAAACGGAGACTTTCAGCGGAGCCGCGGCTAAAAGGTAAATATTGCATTTCAATACATATCATTTTGCAATAGACTATTGCACAATTTATTATGCAAGGCCGATAAGTGATAATATAAAAACGCAAATTAAATAAATTCAATGCAATTATAATAGCATCAATTTAATGAATAATAATTTTCTTATAATCAATATTTTTATTTTGAGTAATTAACTAGTGTAAAAATTTTAACTTTAAATATGGGTATATACCGAACAATTATACAAGCGTGTAACTTCAGAGAAACTTGTCTTCCAAGAAATCACACAACCCAACAAACGTTCGCAACTCTAATTGCAATTAGTTCCCCGCGAAGTTTCGCAACAGTTTCATAAATTAGTTTGATTAGTCGAGAATCATCAATGAGATGCGTCTTAAACTATTTGCACTATTAATTTATTCTTTCCTTGTTACAGCCCAATAAGTCAGTGTATCAGAACTGTTCTAAGAAGAGCTTGCGTGGAAAAGAGGCTTACCATCGGCCTCTTACCAGCAATACAGTATCTGTCGAAGAATACAAATGGCGCGCTGTTTTGCTTAACGGCAGCGGCGCCACCTGGCGACAGTGCTACACACATGCAAGAAGTCTTGTTGCAGGCTTTCTGCGACGAAAACGACATCTACGTCATAAAGGTAACGTTTCAACCAAACTTAACTTTGTTTAAATTGAGCTGCTAGAAATCATAGAATGTATTAAGTAATCTGAGGAACATAAATCAGACTCGTGTATATTTTTTAATGAACTTGTAGCTAATAAATGTTTTCCTTGTCAACAGGTCGATTCGGAGAATAAGTTGAAGAGGTTACTTGGCTTCTGCAATACCGCTATGGATTTCAGCTGCATTCTCGTTCACTACCCGTACGCTGATCCGTTTAGCGACAGCCAAGAAATCGACCTGTCAATCTTATCCGAAGCGGAAAAGGACTTGATCGACCACTGCGACACCTACTGGGGCACTCAGATGCCGGTCATCAAGCTACCAGAGAAGTGAACGTAGTCTTAAAGAGTACTGAGATTGAGTTGATTTATTTGATAAATAATGCCATTATGGGTTATTTCGGCCTTCGGTGCCTCTAGTGTTGTACTTAGTCCTGTGGACTTGTAGCGATATGTTGTATAAACTTGTTTCTATAATTACAGTAAACGCTAGACTATTTTTAAGATGAGACGTAAGGATAGGAGTTTATTCGTACATAGATTGTACTTTTGTATCGGAATTCGCCAGGAAATGGCTTGTATTTTTATACTCGAATAAGTGATTTGAAAATGTAGAAAAAAATGAAAAGTATCTAATATTCTATTGTTAACGTATTTCTACTTTGTTACTTAAAATAAACATGTGCTGGTGATGTATTGTTTTATTTGTAACTATTTAACCATCTTATTAATAAAACTCTTGTAAATGATCAACTGACTTACAACTAGCCTAAATGGCACACAGCAATAGATCCGACAAAAATACAATTTAAATAAAACTAATTATAACGGATGAATCGCGTATATTAATGATTTTTAAACATCCCGACGTTTCGAGCACTTTGCAGTGTTCGTGGTCACGGGTAGACTAGAAAAATACAATTTTGCAATCAATTTTTGTTTATATAAAAGAGAATGAGCAAGGCTATCAACTAACTCATTGCTCAACGATATTAAGTAGGGGATAATAGTTAATTATTTATGGCTCATATGAATTAAACCGTTCTAGCTTATAGGTTTTACTAAGTAAATGCGGCGTCTAATAAAATATTTACAAATATTGAAAGTCAGGCATATCCTAGTTATACCTACTAGAGTAAAACTTTTAATGGTTTAAAAAGGGAACAAGCTAGCTAGCTAAAGTAGAATGTTCATCATTGGTGTTCAAGCTTATTTCAAATTTCATCAAATGTAGTTTAGCAGTTTAGCTGTAAGACAAAGTTACATTCAAATTTATAACATAAACATATTCCAAAAATTTTGGGAAAGTCATTTTATAAGGTTGAATTAAAAGAATTGTTAATGAAATAGCGAAATTTGATTTACGTCGATTCCATTTCAAATAAATTAAAATATGACAAATAATAAAAATACTAAGTTAAATAAAGACTACTATAATGTTATAGTCTGGTCTCAAGAGACATTGGTAATCTTTGAGTTATGTTAATATTTAAGAACCAAGAAACGTTTTACGGTATACGAAATTAAATTAATAATCATAATAAGAGCCGAGATGGCCCAGTGGTTAGAGTGCTTATATCTTAACCAATGATTGCGGTTTCAGTTAAGGAAAATGTGTCTAATTTCAACGAAATCCCGCCACATGTAAATTCAATAACCCACACTAAAGCAGCGTGGTGGAATATGCTTCTATTCAATAAGGAGTTGTTTGAATAAAGATTTATAAAAGCGTTGAAGTTTGAAAATTAAGATAGCGGACCTGAGAAGAACCGACGATAGAAACCGTTTTTTAATTTTATTTTAAAGGAGAGAATTTTTTTACTATTTATTTTAGTCTTATATACATATAAATCAATGCATCAGAAAATTATATCAATTTATTTCTCTTACTACTCGACCCACGCGAAATATAATTTCTTTCGTTAATTTAATCTTATTAACAAAGACTTGTGCAAACAATTGAACAGGAAATTAATGAGCCTCAACACAATAAGCTTCACTATTATCTTGCCAGTACTTAATAATGAAATCCACAGCTCTTTCTGCTATCATAATAGTAGGAGCGTTCGTATTGCCTCGAACAACAACGGGCATCATAGACGCGTCAATAACTCGCAATCCACAAACGCCGTAAACTCTCAGCTGATTATCCAAAACTGCCTTCTCATCTGATTTCGGGCCCATCTTGCAAGACCCCGCATAATGGTAAGTGGTAACCGTGTATTCTCTCACCATGCAAGTAAAGTATTCGTCAGTACCCCATTCGTAATGTTTACAAGCTGGCAGGACTTTCCTCACGAAATATGCGCCATTCGATTTAAATGCTCTAGTATTTTCTAACGACAAAATATATTTCATACTTTTTAACAATGGGATGATGTCACTTTCTTCACCTAAGTAATTTGCGTATATCAGCGGAGGGCCGAGTGGATTAGATTCGTTTAATAAAAGCATGCCTCTACTTTTAGGAACTAAGTTCATCGCCCTCACTAAAAGACCGTCGTAAAATGGCGTTGGGAAAATTGGGACTTGCTCAGCTGTTAATACATCTTCAACGTATTCTTCCAAATCAGAAACATGACCGAAATGGTATTCTATGTCCGGAGCGATTAGATCTTTTTCAGTTTTTATAAATGCGATCGTGCTCACCGGTCCGTTACCAGACAATGGGCCGCGTTTAATTTCCATTTCAGCGTAATCCTTTACTGCTTGTAATACTTCTTCTTTGCTGACTGCTGTTGCCGTTTTGTTAGACAAAGCGAATGTTACGCCGCTGAAAGAAACATGATCCTGTAGGTTTTCTCCAACGGCTAAATCTTGTATGACTGGTATATTCAATTTTTCCAAATGACTTTTTGGTCCGATACCAGAAAGCATTAACAATTTCGGTGAATTGATGGCCCCGGCGCTAACAATAACTTCTTTCTTAGCATATGCAGTTAGTTTTTTATCATTCTGAATATAAGTAATACCAGTTGCCTTCTTATTTTTATCGAAATGTATTTGAATGACCTCTGAATTTCTTTTGACTGTTAGATTTTTTCTTTTATATCTGATGGGTTGTATGAAAGCTGAGTTGGTCGAAACTCTTTCTCCTGAATTTGCAAATGCCTGCGCTTGCGAGGCGCCCTCTTGTTGGGGTCCATTAAAGTCGACCAAAGGAAGGCCTGTTTCGATAAAAGCCTTAGTCACCATTAAGGAAGGTTTATCTACATAAGAATAACTGGACACGTATTGCTCCCCTGTGACTCCGTGATACCTTCTATCTAAAAACTCGATGTTTTTGTTTCTTTCTGATTTTTTGAAGAATGGCAATACCTGCGATATAAATTAATCATCATATTTTTGTCATAAGGCACTTTACAGTAAATGTTTAGCAAAGAGAATCATTTACTTACGTTTATTAATAAATATCATATTTTAATACTTACCTCCTTGTAGCTCCATCCCTCGTTGCCAAGCGCGGCCCAACCATCATAATCGGCCCTATTTCCTCTGATGTATGCCATTGAGTTGATTGAACTGGAACCCCCCATTACGCGACCTCTACAAAGGTATATACAATAGCTAAGGGTGTTATATTTGTTTATTATTGGTATAATATTGTTAACGCTGGTTTTACTAAAATTTTAAGTGAAATAACAACAATTCAAAATCTTTTAAGATTATGTAGTCATTAAGAAGATTTCGTATCTATATTGATGTTACAAACTTGAAACCTCCTAACGAAAATCTTTACCCTTTGTTGTGTTTTTTTTAATACCTTGCTAATAGGCTTGGTCACTTGCTAAAACATGATTTCTCATTTTCATTATGGATATCTTTTCAATATAAATACCACCGTACCTTGACCAAGAACATCTTCCTCCAGGACGAGCGAGGCAGCTTTTACCATTTGGTTCAGTTGTGTAAGACACGAATATGTTAGACCCCAGAAAGGATGTTGACAGACCTGGGGGAAGGGTTACATCTGGTTGCTCTGGTCCTTCTTCCAAAAGAAGCACCTGTGGAAGTCATGCTATTGGAAGTTAATAAAGATGTGATATTATTAATAAGTATTGCCAAAAAGCAACAATTAGGATTGTTGTATTCCGGTTTGAATGGGGAGTTAGCCAGTGTAACTACAGGTACTTGGGACATTAAACTTTACTCAGGCACTTTACAGGGTTGTCTAATGGTGATGAATAGTATAAATAATACAAATCATAGTACTAATCTACTCTATGGGCAATTGTGACCACTTACCATGAAGCTTATTTGCTCGTACACCAACTTACATTACAAGACAAATACTACGAGTATTTAATATAAATAAATCAACCAATTATCAGAAGTGACACTCACACATTACTCATGGTAGAATACAGTAAAATTAATCGTTAGTTATTTACCTTCCATTGCGGATTTTTGGATAACCTGTTAGCGAGCACACAGCCCGCAGCACCGGCTCCGACCACTATAAAGTCATATTCATCCTTGTCATTATCTGGTTCCTTAATGTCCGCCTCTAGTCTCTTATACCGGGAACCTCCATATAACTGAACTAATAAGTTCAAATAAATGTATCCGAAGTTAGAGCAGGCTGTAACATTTGTTTGGCTTGGGCAAACTTCGGTTAGATTTATAGGGTGCCAAATCATTACGAACCTGAAAAAGATTGGACTTCATAAATTAATGGCAGCTCATAACGCACAAAAGGAACGGGGCACAAAGCACTTTGGAACCGGCGCTATTACGTTTGCCTTCTTTAATTCCCCGATAAGGAGTCAAAGTGAGCAACAGATAACTTTCATCGACTAATTTTAACAATTTTAAAATAACTTTTTCTGTTGACAATTCTGTTAACCCCGCCCGATCTATAATATAAATGTTTAAATATATACTTCCTTTTAGCCTTGTTTTATTAGCCGTTTACACATTATTATACGGTTAAAAAGCTTAAATGCTTATTCCGAATCTGACTTTTAAAATTAATATTAGTATTCATCAGTCTTTTAAATTATTGCTTAATCAGTCATTTGTTGGAACCTGTGCCTAGTAAAGTGGAATAGTGTTGTACTGTTAATAAAGTTTTCAATACAGAGCTATGAACAAATTACATGGAATACGTAAATCTAAAACATGTTTATTTATTCTGCCTTCGATTCAGTGGCGGATTTACAAGTCTGCCGCTAGTAGGCTATTAAATTTTTGCCGCCTCAACTTTTTTTTGCAACATTTATGATTTGTGTTCTATCGTCCCCATTACATCGGTTTTTTCCGTTATTAGTATGATTATAAACTAGCTGCTATTTCTGTCAGTTACTAGATTATTTTTCAAACTCGCTATGTAGTGACGTATAAACGGATTACGGACGTAATGTGTATATATATATATATATATATATATATATATATATATATATATATATATATGTATATATATATATAATTTTTTATAAGTTTTTTTCTTTAATTTCTGTAAGAAAATAACAGATTGAGGCTAAATTTGCCGCCCTTCTAAATCTGCCGCCCTAGGCTCCGGCCTACTTAGACTATTGGTAAATCCGCCACTGCTTTGATTGGAATATGCTATAGATCCTCAGTTATTTCTCTCGGACATTCTCTTTTTCTGTTAATCGGCTTAGAATGAAATTAATTTAAAAAAATACCTGGATTTTTTAGTCGTTATCTTAATATAAAATATCCAATATTCTATATATTTTCTGTCTATACATCACTTTTCAACTCAATAAGGTCCTACGTTGTGATAGCGTATCAAAAACTGGAATGGTTGAGGACCAACAATTAGTTACTTTAATATATATATTTTTATATATTATCAGTTTTATGAGTGTAATGTTTTATTCATATATTTTGTCGTAATGAATAATTGAAATTGGGGATAGTTATTTAAAAATAAAAATGCAAAATGTCTTTTATTATTCATGTTAGGGCTGTCGACGGTTAATATTTCATCTGAAAATAGACAGCTATTCACCATAGGCACTGGTGTTTATAATCCCCGTAATCTAGAAGCCTTGATACCGACAATTGTTAGAACGATACTACACTGGCTCACTTGATGTTCAAATACGGTGTGTATCTGGGTAGGTACCACCTACTCATCAGTTATTCTACAGCCAAATAACAGTACTCAGTATTGTTGTGTTTCGGTTTGAAGGGTAAGTGAGCCAGTGTAACTACAGGCACAAGGGACATAACAACTTAGCTCCCAAGGTTGGTGGCACATTGACGATGTAAGGAATAGTTAATATTTCTTACAGCGTCATTGTCTATGGGTGATGGTGACCACTTAGACACTATAGATGGACTTAAAATTTCGTTTCATTTAGTATTTATTATGAACTATAGAAGCTTAAATTGATATCATAATGAATGCAATAAAATGTTTTAAAACACACAACTCAGTACTTACTTTTAATTTTTCTGTGTTGCAACATTTATGCCATTAGTATACCTTAATTTAAAAGGAAGATCTGCTTATGATTATGCGGTAGATATATTTTGAAGTATCCAAATTATTATGAATAATTTTGTTGCAATCATTGAAATTATATTTATATTTTAATTAAAAACTCTTGGTAGTATTAATTTTACTTTCACGATCCGGTTTTAGTAGCAGTATAATGTATCGATTCGTATATTTTTCAATGTATTTAATTTAATAGTATCAATTTAAAGAAAAACGTCTTTATTTTATTTATATTTTAAAACCCTAATAGATTGGGGTGTTGTTTGTTGTTCAATATCATCGATGATTGTAAATTGTGATTTGGAAATCAAAATTTGGAAAAAAAGAAATGTGATGGTGTGTGTAAAGTAAACATACATATACCTACATTAAGTAAAAAGCGGTTACTTTAATATTGCAAACAGACACTCGAATTTCATATTTGTATTGAAATTCGAATAGATACCTATAACAGTAATCATAACTTAAATTGATATTTGTAAACATTAAATCGTACAAAAAATAAGTAGAAACCCAATATTAATGTTATACAGAGCGTGAATTGTTAAATAATGCTGTCTTCTTCTCTCTAATATCAAATCAGCCATGACAGAAAGGGAGGAATCACGTTTAACTAAATTGTAATAAAGCAAACTGGTTTTATGTAATAAAACAACGAATGCATTAAAAAAATGTAATTTAAATATTGTTTTTTTAATAATACATTACATGGGTTTACTTGGCCAAATAATCGCGAACGTACGTTTTTTTTTATGGTATAGGTTGGTGGACGAGCAGATGGGCCACCTGATGGTAAGTGGTCACCATCACCCATAGACAATGACGCTGTAAGAAATATTAACTATTCCTTACATCGTCAATGTGCCATTAACCTTGGGAACTAAATTGTTATGTCCCTTGTACCTGCAGTTACACTGGCTCACTCACCCTTCAAACCGGAACACAACAATACTGAGTACTGTTATTTGGCGGTAGAATAACTGATGAGTGGGTGGTACCTACCCAGACGGGCTTGCACAAAGCCCTACCACCAAGTACGTTACGTTAAATATAATTAGGTACAATAAGGTTCATTGTGCTCATGCCAGTACTTGATGACGAAATCCACGCCCCTCTCTCCAATCATTATCGCCGGGGCGTTCGTGTTCCCTCGATTGACAAACGGCATCATAGACGCGTCAATAACCCGCAACCCACAAACGCCGTACACTCTCAACTGATTATCTAAAACCGCCTTTTCATCCCACTTTGGACCCATCTTGCAGGTCCCCACTGGGTGGTAAGTCGTCGACGTGTATGACCTCGCCAAGCATATGTAGTAATCATCTGTGCCCCACACGTGATCCCTGCAAGCTGGAAGGGGCTCCCGAACGAAATATGCCCCGTTCGATCGAAATGCTTCTGTATCTTCTAGAGATAGGAGAAATCTGACGCCTTTTAATAGAGGTATCAAGTCGCTTTCGTCGCTGAAGTAATTCGCGTAAAGTATTGGTGGACCGTTCGGATTAGTTTCGTTCAGTAACAGAGCGCCTCTACTTTTAGGAACTATATTCATAGTCCTCGGTAGGACAGCGTCGTAGAATCCCGTCGGGAAAATTGAAACTGATTCGGCTGTTATCGGATCTTCGAGAAATTCTCTCCAATTCGGAACGTGGTCCACTTGAAATTGTACATCCGGCGCTATTAAATCTGGATCAGTTTTAATGAACGATATGGAGTTGACCGGGCCGTTGCCAGATAACGGACCACGTTTGATTTTCATGTCAGCGTAATCTTGAACTGCTTCCAATACTTCATCCTTGCTGACTGTTGTTGCTGTTTTATTAGATAAAGCTACAATCACACCGTTGAAAGTTACATGATCATGTAAATTTTCTCCAACAGCTAAGTCTTGTATGACGGGAATGCCTATTTTTTCTAAATGGTCTCTCGGCCCAATGCCCGATAACATCAGTAACTTTGGTGAATTAATCGATCCTGCGCTGACTATCACTTCCTTTTTAGCAAATGCAGTCAAAACGTTTCCATTTTCGCTATAAATTATTCCATACGCCCTTTTGTTTTCATCGATAAGTATTTTCAGGGCCTCGGAATTCGGTTTTACGGTAAGATTCTTTCTTTTATATCTGATGGGTTGTATGAAGGCCGTGTTCGTTGAAACTCTTTCACCCGAAAGAGAAAACGCCTGGGCTTGCATGGTGCCCAATTGTTGGGCTCCATTGTAATCGGTCAGAGGAAGGCCCCTTTCGTTGAAAGCATCGGTCAGCATCAACGAAGGTTTATCTATGTAAGGATATCTTGACACGTATTGCTCTCCCATAACGCCATGGTGTATGACATCCAAAGCTTCTATGTTTATATTTCTTTCCGATTTTTTGAAGAACGGTAGTACCTTTTCAAGTAAAAACAACAATAAATTAAAAAGTCTTTTGTGTAGCTTAATTATTGTTTTAAGTACTTACATCTTCGTAGCTCCAACCTTCGTTGCCAAGGGCCGCCCAACCATCATAATCAGCTCTATTCCCTCTGATGTATGCCATTGAGTTGATTGAGCTTGACCCTCCCATCATTTTACCTCTAAAATTATTGTTTGTTAGGTTTAGATCATAGCTTGTTAAAGATAAATTAATTTGGACTTATCAGACTTCTTTGTATTCATTATGCATGCAAAGAAGTCACAATACAGGCATGCATTTTAAATTTACGTGTTAACTTTAAGATTTACGTGAGAACTACTTGGTACAATACATTTTAGTTCATCGTACCAAGCTGATTTTTTGCTACAAAAGGCGTTTTATTTGTTTTGTACTTGTCAAGTATCGATGTATGTTTTTTGAAAATTCTATTCAGTCATTACAATTTGTATTATCAAACTTCTACATACATAATTAAAATACATACAGCAGCTGCTGTCGTATCAATCAATCAATCAAAATATACTTTATTCAAGTAGGCTTTTACAAGCACTTTTGTCATTTAACAACTATTTTAAGTGAAGCTACCACCGGTTCAGCAAGTCGGTTCTACCGAGAACCGGCAAGAAACTCAGTAGTTACTCTTTTCCACCATTTAAAAATAATAACAATACCTTGGCCAAGAACATCTCCCCCCTGGATGAGCGAGACAGCTCTTTCCATTAGGCTCTGTCGTGTAAGCCCAGTCTATGTTGGATCCAAGAAGAGCAGTTGATAGGCCTGGAACTAATGTCACATCTGGTTGCTCTGGACCTGCCTCCAAAAGAAGCACCTGGGAAGTATGGAGTAGCGTAATATATAGCACCTCTTTAGTACCTTAAAGTCAATAATTATGTGATATGTAGACTTCAACCACCTCAGACATCGTGAGGATACTGTAACCTGTAAGTAATCGTAACATATATGAGACGCGCGTGCCTTTCAACATTATATTCGAACTTTATTCTACATACTTTTTAATCCTTCTAGGTGTTGCAATGGGCTAAGAGTTAGGTTAGGTTTAAAGAATTTTATTATCAACACGTACATTGTCACTTATGTGACAACAATAAATTAAAGTAATGTTCACTTACAGTCCATCGTCGTAGCCATTATATTTAATATTATATATATAACATATATGTATTATTGTAGGTACGCATACAAAACAAAATTTACTAGCAACAAACAAAACAATAATCATATATAATTTATACATTTAACTTGGTCCCATACACTCAAATTAAATTTAATTGCTTTATTACAAATTAGATCTACTTATTATTCAATAAATAATCTGATAATTGTTTTTTAAAAGTATGTATTGAGTCAATATTTTTTACGTGTGCTATAGGTAAAGTTACATAAATTTCGAGCGGGTAAAGCCGCATATTTAGCTAGGTCTGTGTAAATATAAGTGCTAATGAAATAATTAATTAATGATGATTTCACACGCTAGAGGAAGTACTACTCGAATGTTGTTAGTTTGGCTTCGATTGAAACATCATTACCTAACTTTAAAAACGATTACAAATATTTAATGATGATTTGAGTAATCAAATACTTGTAAAACATTTGTAGTTCCTTTTGTACTAAACAATTAATTAAAACATAATTAATTAATATACCTAAATATGTATTACTTTTAATTTAGGAGTCGAATTGGGTCAGTGGTTTAAATTATCTTAGCGAAGACTGCGGGGAAGTATCGCTGTATTTTAATTAGTGTCTATAATTCATATCCTGAACGCCAGTGAAGAAACATGTCATTAGGAAACCTGCATATTTCGAATAAAATTATAACATATTTTCAATGTCTTAATTATCAATTACAGTTTCAGTCTATATTTTGATTTTCGTGTGTGTTTGAGGAATTATTATCAAAAAAAAAAACTATTTTGTAGTGTGAATATAAACTTTTGACTATGCACGATTTTACGTTAACGATAAATATGCTTGGAACTTTATACACCCTATGCCCTGGACATGCGGAAAAAATGTTATGAATCATATAAAATGAGTATGGAATTAAATATGTGTCCTGTGTCAATCGACTACGAACTAGGCTTTAGTATCATCCTTGCTATATTCCACAGATTTGAGTTAAGTACCATGTTTCACATAACACACACCTTCCGACAATGCGTTTTATTGTATTTAAATAACTTTGTCTTGTATCGGTATAAACTGTTCTTATAAAGTAGTAAATATAGTAAACTAAGATATTACCTATTAGAGAAATTCATTTGAAATTCTAATAGTTTTAATTAATTTTACATATCATGATATTCAAGTATGGCTGACGTGACGTCATCGTAGATATAACATACATAGATGACACGGTCGGTTTTTCTACTATCTAACGAACATAGTCTAAATTTGTTGTATATTCTAACATTGTGTAATAAAATAGTTTCACCGCTTATTGTTTTTTTACATAAGAACAATTAGTTTTTGTTTGGCTATTTCTATAAAATTAAGTCGAGATGACCCAGTGGTTAGAACGCGTGCATCTTAACCGATGATTGTGTTTTCAAACCCAGGCTTTCATGTGCTTAATTTGGCTTTATAATTCATCTCGTGCTCAGCGGTTAAGGAAAACATCGTGAGGAAACCTGCATTAGCCAAATTTCATAAAAAATTATGCCACATGTGCATTCCACCAACCGCGTGTTGGAATATGTTCCAAACCTTCTCCTCAAAGGGAGAGGAGGCCTTTAGCCAAGCAGTGGGAATTTACAGGCTGTTGTTTTTGTATTTGTATGAAAACTTACCTTCCAGTTGGGGTTATCAGATAGCCTGTTGGCAACCACACAACCCGCAGAGCCGGCTCCGACGACAATAAAGTCGTACTCATCTCTGATGTCGTCCGGTTTCTTGTAGTCTCTATGTGGCCTCTCATCTCGCGAACCTCCATATAATTGCACCAATAAGTTCAAATAAACATATCCGAAGGGAGAGCAAGCGGTGAGGGGCGTGTACGCTGGACAGACTTCGGTTAGGTTCAAAGGTTGCCAAATCATTTTAAACCTGTCAAACATATAAAATCATCATCATTACATAGTATAAAACAAAGTCACTTACCGCTATCGGTACCTATGTATAGATCTATATATAAATAAATATATACAATTTAGTATTATATATATTATTATAACATGGATAGATGTATTAATTTTTTTTTTAAAGTGCTGTACCTAATATCGAATTGGGGCACAATCCTGTAATGATATGTATACAGTGTGGCATTAAATAAATAAATCTTTAAAATTCCGCAACGGATTTTGATGCGTTTTTTTAATAGATAGATGGATTCGAGAGGAAGGTTTTTTTTAGACATGGATAATATGGTAAAGTAAATAAACAAATTCTTTCGCTCGCTAGTTACGATTTCAATACAACTGTCTTTAATGGAAATTTCCTTTAAATTCGTTTTTTGCTACATTATTTTGTACCCTTAGCTGTGAAATCACGTGGTTTTTCGTATTAACATACGAATATATGTAATAAAAACTAACTCATATATGCTTAAACTTTACATATAAACGTTTCACTAAAATTCAACTTGACAATGATGTATTTTATCGTTATTTTTCATTGTATTTTAAATGTTAGTGCCTTCATTTCTAATTTATTACCATTTAAATCAATTTAATGAAATTATAAAGTTTTAACATCTTTACCCAAAATTATGATAACGTTGTCCACGGTTACACACAAAAATTTTATACTATAATACTCCAGCACAAAAATCTACCAATATCTGCATAATCCGATAGAAATGATACAGGTTACCAGTAAAATAAACTTCTCTAATAAACTCTAATTATTAAAAAGAGACTCAGAACAGAAAAAGTACTCCGTAATCGAATAATTGGACCAATTCCGATATGTACTGTACGTGTCCAAAAACACAAGCACGTATATATAAATAATATTTTATCAGAAAAATATTAATGCAAATATTCTACGTACAATTGTTACAGCGTATATTCGAAGACTATACAGGATATATAAACAGACACGAAGGAACTTCAGTCAAGGGCTACGATAACAATAACATGCCATTTCCAGCGTGGGTTCAGTACAGTGTTAAAATTAGGAAATTGCTGTTGAAAAAAATCTTACAACGAAAGAATATTTCCTCCTGACTGTAATTGGACCAGAAAATACTTGCCACCCAACAAACAAGATTATAGTGCACAAGTATCTGCGCAAAAAAGGATTTAATCGGGGAGAATAGATATTAAATTAACAAAAAAAATACTCTCCATGGGAGATAATTAATCTGGAGATTTCCTACTATAATTGCCACATATATTTTACTACTATCATTCTTACTCCAGACTTCTACTTCTCGTGAAGAAGCCAATACTTATTCTAAGACATGAACGCCAGATTTTAAAGCCTGTGGCAAATAAGAAATGACATTATTCTATGCCTAATACAAAATAATTTCCTGACTGCCTGATAATCAATTATTAGTTATACCCCTCTTTCTAAAACGTTGAGCAAAATCAAATTATAAATCCTTTTATTGGTCGGTGGTAACCGATGACGCAATAATCGACCAATGAGCGTTCAGTTTAAGAGATAAATTTGTTAATCTGATTTTAATGTGCGTTTTTGTAACTTAAGAACACACTTCTTGTTTGTTTTTACTTAAAAATTGCTTTACACATTATTGAAATTCATTTGTATACTAGATATATAGATTATAAATGGCGGTATTGATTGAGCCCCGTAGAGGCCCTTGGGTAAATCTGGAGATTCTTTTCCCTTTTACTGTCTTTAGTTAAATATATAGGTACCTTTAAGTAAACAGTAAGTTCTAATACCTCGCCACTAATGAAATACTTACTGTTAACATTTTTAAAATTTTATTTTAGTGATAAGACAATTTTATTTGACTCATTTTTCTTATATTTTACAGTACCCCTAGTCACCCTCATTCTATTTGGCCTAGAAATATAATCTAGGGCTGTATATGAGGTAAACATGGCCGCCTATGTGAAGGTTGAACTACACTAAATAAACTAGATAATTTTTTATCTTAATAAGGTTTTTATTAATTGCGAACTACGATGGCAAATTGAATAGAAGTAGATAGGAACTAAAAATAGGGGATTCGAATCCGGGCAAATACTACTCAGTTCTGTGATTGATTAACTTTTTATTAATACCCGTTATCAGGGTGTTATTGCAAAAAAACAATTATAACCACCGTCCGAAGAAAATGGCGCTGTTTGAAACAATAACCATTCCTAACATCGCCAATGCGTCACCAACCTTGGGAACTACGATGTTATAACCCTTGTACCCGTACTTACACTGTCTCACCGGAACACAACAATACTAAGTACTTACTGTTGTTTGGCGATAGAATATCTCATGAGTGGGTAGTACCTACCCAGACGGACCTGCACAAAGCCCTTCCACCAAGGGAATGCTGTTATTGTTCGCTTATAAGTCTTTTGGTGTTTTTTATCATCCGTTTACTTTGTGTGCCAACTTTTGCGCACCGCACTTCTCTAACTGCTAAGCTACGTGGGGTAAGCTTTACATGTGGTAACGGTGTGTTTTAATGGTTGGTGGATTATATGATAAGTTAGTGATATCTAGTGGTGGTTAGGTGGTAGTATAATAAAGAATGGTAAGTGTAGCTACCCGCAAACGCGTGAATCCTATACATATTGGTTATGCATGATTAATTGTCACCGGTATCTTATGTTAATTTTCAGACATGTACTTCAAACGTAATTGCATATTTGTAAGGAAAATGCAACTAAATGGAAAATTATTAGTTTGTTATCATTCGAAGTTGAGTGGGTCTTTATTTATTTGTAGATCCAAGTTTGGATAAATGAGAATACATCTTGAAAGTGTTTGATAACTGATAACTTGAAGTAAATGGACCATTTAAAAAAATATGTCTATACATAAAGTCCAGTTGTTTGTGGGTTTATTGGTCGCAAAACAATTAAATATTTCATCAAGTAATATCGTAATCTGTCGAGATATTTGGGAACAACAATGCCACGAAAGACGCAAAGATACAAAGATTTGTCACTACATAGTATAAAACAAAGTCGCATTGTCCCCATATCCTTATGTCTGCTTAAATCTTTAAAACTAAGCAACGGATTTTGATGCGGTTTTTTTTTAATAGATTCAAGAGATGATTCGCGAGAAAACTTTTGTATATAAAACATTGAAAATTTAGTAAAGAAACACTGATAATTTTAGAAGTTTCCACAGTGGTTTCATGTCATTGCACCCGCGCGGAGCCGGGCGGGTCGCTAGTCATCCGTAATTATAAAACCCCCCTTTTTTAGGCTTAAATTTACACCTAACGGAGTTGTGGCACCACTACATTCTAAAAAAATGAAAGTACGTTTAAATAAATTGTAGCTAAAAGTAGAATACGGCTATTAACGAAAACAAGTTGGTATTTATGTTATTTATAATGTATTATATATATTTTTAATTTTTATTTAGCTAAATTCATAAGCATGAATCAAAAGTAATTGTAAGCCCAGTAATATAAAAGGAAATTTGATATTAAATAAGTACATTTATTATTCAAAAAAACTGTACCTTACGCAGAATTGTACCAATTAAACTATTTTTTAGATAAACATGACATATTCAAGGAAATACATTCACACACTTTTAAATAAAATAGATAAACATATAATGATAATGAATGAATGATGGGTTATTTGAAAAAAAAAGCAATATAATTGTATCATTAGATGATGTAATCGACAAAATTGTAAGAGGAGTCAAATATAATGATACAAAGACTTAGGAAAATAATATATACTATAAACTAAAAATAATTAAAGCAAAAAGGCCAACGACACGCGGTGTTCCCAGGCGGTCACCCATCCAAGTACTGAACGCGCCCGACGTTGCTTAACTTCGGTGATCGGACGAGAACCGGTGTATTCAACGTGGTATGGACGTTGGCGATCGAGTTTCTAATATATCGTATAGGTCTTGCGTATATTAGTTTAAAATTTTGGTATAAAATTTAGAAATGTCGACCAAACTGAGGATGGAACTTTTACAATCCGCCACACAACATTACTAAGTATGTTTTATTTTCTGTCCGTAAAACATCTGACAAGTGGGTGTCTAGCCACAACGGGCAAGCCCATCCCCAAAAATTAGTAAGCAAAATACTACTGTTTCAAATAATTTGTCGGATAATTGTTTCTCGTTGTTAATACCTCTCAAATTGAATGCAAAATATTAGCAAGCGGTCATTTATAACATATTCTTGCTGAAGTTCCAACAGGGTTTAGATCTGTTGGGAGCAGTCTTAACTACGGTTGCATTTTAAAACTAATCCATTTGTAACGTGATACGTCGCCGTCACGTTAGATGTCGCTAGTAGTACTTTAGATCGCGCTAACAAAGTTCGCTGTCCGTGGATATAAAAGGACGCGAAGCGTGGAGCAACGCATACTTACCTGGCGTAGGGGATACCGTGATCATGAAGGCGGTTCCCCCAGAGCGAGGCCTTTCCATTGCACTGCGGACGGGTTGACCTCTGCGATTATCCCTAATGCGGATAACTCGGACGCGTAATTTTTGGTAGTGGGGACTGCGTACGCGCCGTCCCCCTTAAATAAAACATTGTATAATCATGGTCAATTGGAACAGTACTACCGGTTAAGAAAATACCCTGACCTGAGAAGAACCGGCGAAATTAAATATGAAATGAAATAGCCAGAAGGCGATCGTTTTATTCCCAAGGTGTGCTATCGATTATAAACTCATCAATTGTATAATAACCTTTTGTATACAAGCAATCCTTAACATTTTTTTTGTAATTAGGCAACAGAGGCATTTTGAACGCCTCCTTGGATCCTGTTAAAAAACAGTACACATTGCCATGACACAATGCTATGAGTATACACTTTCTCATAAAATCATTAATATTTTATCGTACATACATAACATTGCAGAAAATATATTGAGAAGCAACAGTTAATATCTTGATCAACTCACCCGCAGACCATATATCATATGCTTTGGTGTTGCAGTTTATTTTATAAGAATAAAATATTAATATGAAAATTATAAAAAAAAAACAACATAAACTTACAAAAATAAATGCAATACTAGAGGTAATATAGAAATACTTAAAATTGTACTGTCATGGTATCATTAGTAGGTGTATATTGATATTATTATTATAGCACAAAATAAAGGCCAAAAGAGATTCGCAGCCGGTAGGATTCGAACCTACGCTCCCAGAGGGAATCTGATTTCGAGTCAGACGCCTTAACCACTCGGCCACGACTGCTACACAGGATTTGACGAAAAAGTAATTCAGTAAGAAATACTTTCCATTCATTTTTAAGCAAATGTTTATTAACATGTTTATATTTTGGACGCATTATTTTATGTAAATTTATTATATTGAAATCAATGTTCTGAGTCACAAATTTGGATTTAGAAAGTTGCCTTCATTACAGATGGGATTTTTTTTGAGGTATTTGGCTTTCTCTTTGCTAAATGGTACCCCATCGATATGTAATTCCATTAATAGACCGGGAGATGAAAATGACAAAATATTTGGTCATTTGTACCAGTATGGCGGTTCTTCAGGGGTCTAATTACGTAAAGGCAAAAAGGAACGTTATGGTCATAGCGCTCGCACCGGCGGCCCAATCGCATGGGCATTAATCGAATTCCTCGAAAAAATTATGAGTGTCGAACGATTTGTTCCACAAAAATGCTTGTATTTTCAGATAGTCGAAAAAACAGAAGTAGGCGGTAGCGTAATGCCATACTTCTCGGGTGTGGCTTACAGCCCGCCATACCGACGCGAATACATTAATTTTTATAAAACTATTCAACCATTTGTACCAGGCTAATTTTTGGACAGCATATCATCGTCGAGTAGGCATTCACGAATATCACCTTGCCATACTTTTTTGACAGTTCCCAATGGCCGCCAAACCACTGCAAAAGAGTAATGTTTTTTTTCGCCAAATGATTTGTACCACTAATTGTAGCTGTATATAAATCATTTTAAAAATTTGCGTGATTACACAAACATGTGGACGTTGAAAATTGCACTGTATTTATCTATATATTTTATTGTTTGTTTTATACCTGTACCTGCAGATGACAGACTATTTTTTGCTCTTAATCCAACTTTTGAGAAACATATATGTTATGAGTAATAATACTTAACGTTATAAAATATATAATGCATCACTAATTTATGTTACCCGATCTTATTACCTTTATATCTTTTTATGGTGCCCTAAATTTATATTCGGACAAAAAGTCTGATTTAATCCAATTATTAATATACCAGTTGAAATAAATATTACATAAAAAATATAAAATAGTACTTTACTAGGGGACACCCGGGTTTGAACCGGGGACCTCTCGATCTGCAGTCGAATGCTCTACCACTGAGCTATATCCCCGATGACTTAACGAGTAAAATTTTCTAACTATTTCGTATTAATAATCTATTAATAACTCTACGCTTATCTCTTATTGTTATCAAATAGGGACAAAAAATTGTTTCAGTAAATAACTTCCTGATTAAATATAAAGCTAGTGTTTCTTAGATAGATATCACAAAGTTAAACATGTATATTTCTGTCTTAAATATTAGTATATTTTTTCTAAGCTTTCCTTATGATACAGAAATATTTTCAAGGCATTATTTATTATGGAATATAGATTATAAAAAAACGCGGCCATTAAAATATATTCACCTTATGATTTTTTTATCGTTAAATTTATTACTTATGTAAGTAAGTTTATGATATTGTATTTCATACTTATACTTGCTAGCCCCGGCTTCACACTCTTTGAAAATATTAATTTTAAAGGACCTCATTAATCATATTAAGTGAAAGTGTAAGTTGTAATTTACGATCTATCTCGTAGAGTTTAGCCAGCATTTGCAATGAAAGTGCTGTGTTAGTAGAAACCCTTTAAATTATCAAATTTAATATACACACCTTTTGTATCAATAAATCTGTTAAAAAAAAAGTAACGAAATTCGTTGTGTTCCAAAATCCAGTTTCTAAATCTAAATACATAGACAGATAGACAGCGGGAAGCGACTTGTTTATTATTTTAGTGATGTTGTGCTGCCATCTATTGTCAACGAGAAAAACTGGTTAGTGCGAAGTAACAAATACTTTAACAGAAAACTAGATGGTAGGAGCAGTTTAGTACACCGGTTCTCGTCCTGTCTCTGAAGGCGCGTCCAGTACTTGGTCCGTCTGGGAACATCGCTTGTCATTGGCTTTTTTTTGTATGGAATAGTTTTGATTTTAGTTCTGAGATTTATTTACATAAATCATAACATAAGAATATTTTAATAATTCATAATACTTCATTTTACTTTCGATCTTAAAAACGAATCATAAATATATCAACATCTTCGTGTCTTAATCCAGGCCTTATAAAAAATTTGACGTCTTATTGTGACGAACTTTTGCGTTCAATTCAAAAAGTTCTTCAAATATTTTCTTTTGACCAGTTCGGCAGTTGGACTTGGCTTAGTTATTAGACGGATTATGGCACAACGATACCAACATGTATACAAGCATCTTCCTTGCAAAAAGTCTATCGTATATCGTATATACGTAGAAATCCATAACAATAAACTCTGAAGAGATAGCGCTGTAGAGTTTATTGCTAGTAGAGTAGTACAATATATTATACGAGAAAATTTAATATCACTCGTTATCAACTCTTAACAAGTCTTCGATTACGGATCTGTTATGCAGGGATTGGTCGGATTAAAAATGTTAGGAAATGCTGGATTATAGTCGTATGTGTAATTTCATTCGACATTTTATGTTACGGTTGTTTTATATTTTGAGCAAATGTCAAGTATATTAACGATTTACAGTATTACAATATCAAGTAGTCTTGCTTGTAATTATATTTAACAAGGTATATTATAAGGGGGACGGCGCGTACGCAGTCCCCACTACCAAAAATTACGCGTCCGAGTTATCCGCATTAGGGATAATCGCAGAGGTCAACCCGTCCGCAGTGCAATGGAAAGGCCTCGCTCTGGGGGAACCGCCTTCATGATCACGGTATCCCCTACGCCAGGTAAGTATGCGTTGCTCCACGCTTCGCGTCGTTATATATGCACGGACAGCGAACTTTGTTAGCGCGATCTAATGTACTACTAGCGACATCTAGCGAGACGACATCGTAATGTAAAGTAATATAGGCAACTTTAGGGCTAAGGAGAATACATGAAAGGCGACCCTCGAAATATACGAAATATAGATGGCTCTGCTGAAGCTAGACGATGTTAGAAGATAAGAGCTGATATAAATTTTTCCACTCACAAAAACTGAAATATCACTCACTGATTAATCACGAAATCTTAGAAGCTATAACACCTAAAAGCTTGAAATTTCCCAAGCATTTTCCTTATAAGGTGTGGATATCGAGGACATCGTAGACATCGACACAGAGGGTGAAAGGAAGTTAGAAGAAGAAGTTTGTTTTATAAATTTTGCGGTGTAACGCCGCAGGTTACGCTAGTAACTTATACAGGCAGATGCCGTAAACATAAACAAACTAATGTAAGGGGTACATATTGGCTTGGATTGCTTGGCTTGGCATTGTGGCTAACATATCTATCTAGATCTAATAAATTGAGTACAACAAAAAAGCCTATGAAATGAAATTGCGATTAGTAGCTCTGGTAATTCTTACCTATCTATATACTTACGTAGGCTATATCGGTGCAATATTATGAACTTTAAGATTTTAATTATTTTGACTCAAATCACGATTGAGTGTTTGTTTAAGTCGTTTTAATTAAAGCATATAAAGACACGAATAACCAACGATACTTCTGTCTTCTACGTGTATTGTTTGTGATCTTTTCTGTGACTGCAAAATATATGAATTATCAAATGTAAATCTAAATGCGTTACTGATTTTTCATTAAACACTGTCTTTGCAATAGATATCATTAAAGTCCGTTTAGTCCATATGCTCGTCCGCCAACCTATTCCATAAAAAATAAAAATAAAAATGATTGAACATCCCCGATATTAAAAAAAAAGTAACGGCATATGCAGCATGACGATAAAATTTAATAACAAAATCATACACGTTATTTTTCTGTATATAGCAATATTTTTTTAACGAGAGTTTAGACACTGGTTTAATTCCTAACTTTTTAAAATTTAGTTAAATTTTAACACTTATCAAGATTGGAAACGGAAACGGTCATCATCTTCCTATTTCAATACCATGTTTAAGAAAAATATTCAAAAAACATACTTTAAATCAACTTGTTGTCCATTCCGGTACAAATAGCATTTTTCATAGTGAGCATCGATTTTAAAAGAAGTTGCTCGACAATTCAAACTCACTTAAACATATTAACAGTGTGCGGAAAAAATCACAGAAAGCAATTGGAATATGTGATATGTCTAAAGCATTTGGTAGCGCAAAACATGAAAAGCTTCTTTATAAGCTCAAAGTTAAAGCTCTTGATCTATTCCATTCATACTTAAGTTAAAGAGGCCAACGAGTTTTCATTAATCGAACAAAATGTTATGGATCTTCATTAAAAATGGGTGTTTTACAATTTTGGGTCCATTTTTATTACTAGTATACACACTTGTAAATAATCTTACTTTCTACGTTAAAGACCTGTGTGTTATACCTGAAGGTAAGTACCGTAAGGTAAGGTTAGGTGCAACTGTGAATTATCATAGACACACGATTGGTTAATAGAAAATAATTTAGTTTTAATGATCGAATAACAAAAAGATTAGAAAGCAAAAATAAAAATTTTAACAAAAAGAAAAACCGACTTCAAACAAAAAAAAAAGTTATAAAAATAGTTACATATTAAAGATCTTTTTTAGAGTCCTCCTAGGTAAAATGAAATGAAAAATATTAGACTACTTAAAAGTCGATTTACGACTATATAACGTAGTTATAGTTATTTTTATATTTGGAGCCGGTGGAGTGTGTGTCAGCCGCACATGCATAATGCAAATTTAAGACTTATATCATTTTCATATGGATACAATCATCAGAACAGGATAAAATTAAAATGGGACGACACAGGAAGCACTACCTTTCAAACAAAAAACAAATTATCAAAATCGGTCCACCCACTTAAAAGAAATGAGGTAACAAACATATATTAAAAAAAAATCATGCAGACGAATTGATAACCTCCTCCTTTTTGTAGTCGGTTGAAAAAGATAATATATCTTTAAACGATGGCCGTCTTTATATAATCGGTACAACGGTGTTTTTAAGATCAGCATGGGATTCCAGACTTCAGAGTCCTCATTTATAGTCCCTGACAAGAAGAATCAGCTCTATAAATAAAATTTTAACAAAAAGAAAAACCGACTTCAAACAAAACACTATTTTAAAACAAATGAATATGCACGAAAAAGTAATAAAAATAATTGCGTATTTAACATATTTTTTAGAGTCTTCATAAGTTAAATGAAATGAAAAATATTAGACTACTTAAAAGTCGATTAACGATTATATCATGTAGTTATAGTTATTGCTATATTTGGAGCCGGTGTCAGCCACGGTGCCCTTGTCCCAACAATCAAAAGAAAGAAGCGATACGAGCCCCTTGATTGATCCAGTATATTATTGTGTAAAAGGTAATTTGTAAAAAACATATTTGTTAAAGTATTCTCGTATTGTTTTTTGATAGATATACTGTTGGGTTTTATTGGCTGACACCGACTCCAAATATAACAATAATTATAACTACATGATATAATCGTTAATCGACTTTTAAGTAGTTTAATATTTTTCATTTCATTTAACTTAGGAAGACTCTAAAAAATATGTTAAATACGCAATTATTTTTATTACTTTTTCGTACATATTCATTTGTTTTAAAATAGTGTTTTGTTTGAAGTCGGTTTTTCTTTTTGTTAAAATTTTATTTATTTTTTGATTTTAAGTGAAGCTGATGTTGACTAACTAATTTTTTTTTAATATGGATAGATTAAGCATTCCGTTTATATGAGTAAGAAACTACTTCGAGGACAATTTCAAAGGAAACTTGCGAATAAAACAAAAATAGACTTTCGAAAATGCGGATTTAATACGTCACGCGGCGTAAACTACAAGGATCCCTCGAAAGAGCTGTAATCGAACTCAGCAAAAAAACTTTGAAAAAGACCAACTATATTTCGGATATCATATGACATCACATCACATACACAAAATTTGATTAAAGAAAGTAAGAAATTCTGCCCCATATCGCACCCTAACTGCGAGCCGTATAGGAGTTCCATACAACAACATAGTATAAAACAAAGTCGCTTTCTCTGTCCCTATATCTTTAAATCTACGCAATGGATTTTGATGCGGTTTTTTTTAAAAGATAGTGTGATTTAAGGGGAAGGTTTGTGTATATAATACATGAACAATATAGTAAAGAAACACTGATAATTTTAGAAGTTTGCGATGTGATGTCGTATATAAACAAATTCTGTAGTATATTTAGTATCAGTATTGCACCCGTGCGAAGCCGGGGTGGGTAGATAGTTGATTATAATATTCGACTATGATAATTACATAAACATAACCACATTGCGGAAGGTGACTCAAATATCCAAATAACCTATAAATAAAAGATTCGACCTAGTATCGCTAACGTGCTCCTCAGAATTGTTCCGTTCCCTTCCGTTCCGTTACTTTGTCATAGATCCTGTGCTCAGAACCTTACCAAACTTTCATCAAATTACCCTTGAAGTATATATTTTATAATAAAAAAAGAATTATCAAAATTGGTTTACGTGATTTTCAGTTATTCACCTATTTGTCGCGCATATACATAATGCAAATTTAAGACTTATGTCGTTTTCACATGGATACCATCATCGGGAAAAAAAATAAAAAAATGGGACCCCACGGGAAGCACTACCTTTCAAACAAAGAAAAAAATATCAAAATCGGTCCACCCCGTGAAAAATTATGAGGTAACAAACATAAAAAAAAAAAAAAAAAAAAAAAAAATACAGACGCATTGATAAGCTCCTCCTTTTGGAAGTCGGTTGAAAAACACCTTTACCACAGTGTGCGTCTACAAACGAACAATAGCAGTTATAAATGAAATTAGTTTTTATCGTTTCTAGGGTGGAGTTAGAAAATATGCTATTGTTTCCCCATTAAGGCCTGCCCGGTGCTAACGTACATACATCTTGAATCCACCGGTTTTCGTCCGATTACCAAATATAAGCAACATCGGGCGCGTTCAGTACTTGGATGGGTGAACGCCTGGGAACACCGCGTGTCGTTGGCCTTTTTGCATTTTTGACTTTTTTGATACTTTTGACGAACAAGTTAGAGAATATGCTATTGTTTCCACTTTGAGGCCTGCCAGTTGCCAACGTCCATACCATGTTGAATACACCGGTTCTCGTCCGATCACCGAAGTTAAGCAACATCGGGCGCGTTCAGTACTTGGATGGGTGACCGCCTGGGAACACCGCGTGTCGTTGGCCTTTTTGCATTTTTGAATTTTTTTATACTTTTGACGGTTAAGTTGGAGAATATGCTATTGATTTCATTTTAAGGCGTGCCCGGTGCCAACGTCCATACCATGTTGAATACACCGGTTCTCGTCCGATCACCGAAGTTAAGCAACATCGGGCGCGTTCAGTACTTGGATGGGTGACCGCCTGGGAACACCGCGTGTCGTTGGCCTTTTTGCATTTTTGAATTTTTTTATACTTTTGACGGTTAAGTTGGAGATTATGCTATTGATTTCACTTTAAGGCGTGCCCGGTGCCAACGTCCATACCATGTTGAATACACCGGTTCTCGTCCGATCACCGAAGTTAAGCAACATCGGGCGCGTTCAGTACTTGGATGGGTGACCGCCTGGGAACACCGCGTGTCGTTGGCCTTTTTGCATTTTTGAATTTTTTTATACTTTTGACGGTTAAGTTGGAGATTATGCTATTGATTTCACTTTAAGGCGTGCCCGGTGCCAACGTCCATACCATGTTGAATACACCGGTTCTCGTCCGATCACCGAAGTTAAGCAACATCGGGCGCGTTCAGTACTTGGATGGGTGACCGCCTGGGAACACCGCGTGTCGTTGGCCTTTTTGCATACAATGCATTTAAATACTTTTGACGTTTAAGTTAGAGATTATGCTATTGTTTCCACTTTGAGGCCTGTCAGTTGCCAACGTCCATACCATGTTGAATACACCGGTTCTCGTCCGATCACCGAAGTTAAGCAACATCGGGCGCGTTCAGTACTTGGATGGGTGACCGCCTGGGAACACCGCGTGTCGTTGGCCTTTTTGCATACAATGCATTTAAATACTTTTGACGTTTAAGTTAGAGATTATGCTATTGTTTCCACTTTGAGGCCTGCCAGTTGCCAACGTCCATACCATGTTGAATACACCGGTTCTCGTCCGATCACCGAAGTTAAGCAACATCGGGCGCGTTCAGTACTTGGATGGGTGACCGCCTGGGAACACCGCGTGTCGTTGGCCTTTTTGCATTTTTGACTTTTTTGATACTTTTGACGAACAAGTTAGAGAATATGCTATTGTTTCCACTTTGAGGCCTGCCAGTTGCCAACGTCCATACCATGTTGAATACACCGGTTCTCGTCCGATCACCGAAGTTAAGCAACATCGGGCGCGTTCAGTACTTGGATGGGTGACCGCCTGGGAACACCGCGTGTCGTTGGCCTTTTTGCATACAATGCATTTAAATACTTTTGACGTTTAAGTTAGAGATTATGCTATTGTTTCCACTTTGAGGCCTGTCAGTTGCCAACGTCCATACCATGTTGAATACACCGGTTCTCGTCCGATCACCGAAGTTAAGCAACATCGGGCGCGTTCAGTACTTGGATGGGTGACCGCCTGGGAACACCGCGTGTCGTTGGCCTTTTTGCATTTTTGATTTTTTTTATACTTTTGACGGTTAAGTTGGAGATTATGCTATTGATTTCACTTTAAGGCGTGCCCGGTGCCAACGTCCATACCATGTTGAATACACCGGTTCTCGTCCGATCACCGAAGTTAAGCAACATCGGGCGCGTTCAGTACTTGGATGGGTGACCGCCTGGGAACAGCGCGTGTCGTTGGCCTTTTTGCATTTTTGAATTTTTTTATACTTTTGACGGTTAAGTTGGAGAATATGCTATTGATTTCATTTTAAGGCGTGCCCGGTGCCAACGTCCATACCATGTTGAATACACCGGTTCTCGTCCGATCACCGAAGTTAAGCAACATCGGGCGCGTTCAGTACTTGGATGGGTGACCGCCTGGGAACACCGCGTGTCGTTGGCCTTTTTGCATTTTTGAATTTTTTTATACTTTTGACGGTTAAGTTGGAGAATATGCTATTGATTTCATTTTAAGGCGTGCCCGGTGCCAACGTCCATACCATGTTGAATACACCGGTTCTCGTCCGATCACCGAAGTTAAGCAACATCGGGCGCGTTCAGTACTTGGATGGGTGACCGCCTGGGAACACCGCGTGTCGTTGGCCTTTTTGCATTTTTGAATTTTTTTTATACTTTTGACGGTTAAGTTGGAGAATATACTATTGATTTCATTTTAAGGCGTGCCCGGTGCCAACGTCCATACCATGTTGAATACACCGGTTCTCGTCCGATCACCGAAGTTAAGCAACATCGGGCGCGTTCAGTACTTGGATGGGTGACCGCCTGGGAACACCGCGTGTCGTTGGCCTTTTTGCATACAATGCATTTAAATACTTTTGACGTTTAAGTTAGAGATTATGCTATTGTTTCCACTTTGAGGCCTGCCAGTTGCCAACGTCCATACCATGTTGAATACACCGGTTCTCGTCCGATCACCGAAGTTAAGCAACATCGGGCGCGTTCAATACTTGGATGGGTGACCGCCTGGGAACACCGCGTGTCGTTGGCCTTTTTGCATTTTTGAATTTTTTTATACTTTTGACGGTTAAGTTGGAGAATATGCTATTGATTTCATTTTAAGGCGTGCCCGGTGCCAACGTCCATACCATGTTGAATACACCGGTTCTCGTCCGATCACCGAAGTTAAGCAACATCAGGCGCGTTCAGTACTTGGATGTGTGACCGCCTGGGAACACCGCGTGTCGTTGGCCTTTTTGCATTTTTGAATTTTTTTATACTTTTGACGGTTAAGTTGGAGAATATGCTATTGATTTCATTTTAAGGCGTGCCCGGTGCCAACGTCCATACCATGTTGAATACACCGGTTCTCGTCCGATCACCGAAGTTAAGCAACATCGGGCGCGTTCAGTACTTGGATGGGTGACCGCCTGGGAACACCGCGTGTCGTTGGCCTTTTTGCATTTTTGAATTTTTTTATACTTTTGACGGTTAAGTTGGAGAATATGCTATTGATTTCATTTTAAGGCGTGCCCGGTGCCAACGTCCATACCATGTTGAATACACCGGTTCTCGTCCGATCACCGAAGTTAAGCAACATCGGGCGCGTTCAGTACTTGGATGGGTGACCGCCTGGGAACACCGCGTGTCGTTGGCCTTTTTGCATTTTTGAATTTTTTTATACTTTTGACGGTTAAGTTGGAGAATATGCTATTGATTTCATTTTAAGGCGTGCCCGGTGCCAACGTCCATACCATGTTGAATACACCGGTTCTCGTCCGATCACCGAAGTTAAGCAACATCGGGCGCGTTCAGTACTTGGATGGGTGACCGCCTGGGAACACCGCGTGTCGTTGGCCTTTTTTCATTTTTGAATTTTTTTAATACTTTTGACGGTTAAGTTGGAGATTATGTTATTGATTTCACTTTAAGGCCTGCCCGGTGCCAACGTCCATACCATGTTGAATACACCGGTTCTCGTCCGAGCAACATCGGGCGCGTTCAGTACTTGGATGGGTGACCGCCTGGGAACACCGCGTGTCGTTGGATTTTTTGCATTTTTGATTTTTTTTATACTTTTGACGGTTAAGTTGGAGATTATGCTATTGATTTCACTTTAAGGCCTGCCCGGTGCCAACGTCCATACCATGTTGAATACACAGGTTCTCGTCCGATCACCGAAGTTAAGCAACATCGGGCGCGTTCAGTACTTGGATGGGTGACCGCCTGGGAACACCGCGTGTCGTTGGCCTTTTTGCATTTTTGACTTTTTTGATACTTTTGACGAACAAGTTAGAGAATATGCTATTGTTTCCACTTTGAGGCCTGCCAGTTGCCAACGTCCATACCATGTTGAATACACCGGTTCTCGTCCGATCACCGAAGTTAAGCAACATCGGGCGCGTTCAGTACTTGGATGGATGACCGCCTGGGAACACCGCGTGTCGTTGGCCTTTTTGCATTTTTGAATTTTTTTATACTTTTGACGGTTAAGTTGGAGATTATGTTATTGATTTCACTTTAAGGCCTGCCCGGTGCCAACGTCCATACCATGTTGAATACACCGGTTCTCGTCCGATCACCGAAGTTAAGCAACATCGGGCGCGTTCAATACTTGGATGGGTGACCGCCTGGGAACACCGCGTGTCGTTGGCCTTTTTGCATTTTTGAATTTTTTTAATACTTTTGACGGTTAAGTTGGAGATTATGTTATTGATTTCACTTTAAGGCCTGCCCGGTGCCAACGTCCATACCATGTTGAATACACCGGTTCTCGTCCGAGCAACATCGGGCGCGTTCAGTACTTGGATGGGTGACCGCCTGGGAACACCGCGTGTCGTTGGCCTTTTTGCATACAATGCATTGAAATACTTTTTTTACGTTTAAGTTAGAGAATATGCTATTGATTTCATTTTAAGGCGTGTCCGGCGCCAACGTCCATACACTGTTGAATACACCGGTTCTCGTCCGATCACCGAAGTTAAGCAACATCGGGCGCGTTCAGTACTTGAATGGGTGACCGCCTGGGAACACCGCGTGTCGTTGGCCTTTTTGCATTTTTGAATTTTTTTTATACTTTTGACGGTTAAGTTGGAGAATATGCTATTGATTTCATTTTAAGGCGTGCCCGGTGCCAACGTCCATACCATGTTGAATACACCGGTTCTCGTCCGATCACCGAAGTTAAGCAACATCGGGCGCGTTCAGTACTTGGATGGGTGACCGCCTGGGAACAGCGCGTGTCGTTGGCCTTTTTGCATTTTTGAATTTTTTTATACTTTTGACGGTTAAGTTGGAGAATATGCTATTGATTTCATTTTAAGGCGTGCCCGGTGCCAACGTCCATACCATGTTGAATACACCGGTTCTCGTCCGATCACCGAAGTTAAGCAACATCGGGCGCGTTCAGTACTTGGATGGGTGACCGCCTGGGAACACCGCGTGTCGTTGGCCTTTTTGCATTTTTGAATTTTTTTATACTTTTGACGGTTAAGTTGGAGAATATGCTATTGATTTCATTTTAAGGCGTGCCCGGTGCCAACGTCCATACCATGTTGAATACACCGGTTCTCGTCCGATCACCGAAGTTAAGCAACATCGGGCGCGTTCAGTACTTGGATGGGTGACCGCCTGGGACGCGTGTCGTTGGCCTTTTTGCATACAATGCATTTAAATACTTTTGACGTTTAAGTTAGACATTATGCTGTTATTTCCACTTTGAGGCCTGCCAGTTGCCAACGTCCATACCATGTTGAATACACCGGTTCTCGTCCGATCACCGAAGTTAAGCAACATCGGGCGCGTTCAGTACTTGGATGGGTGACCGCCTGGGAACACCGCGTGTCGTTGGCCTTTTTGCATACAATGCATTTAAATACTTTTGACGTTTAAGTTAGAGATTATGCTATTGTTTCCACTTTGAGGCCTGCCAGTTGCCAACGTCCATACCATGTTGAATACACCGGTTCTCGTCCGATCACCGAAGTTAAGCAACATCGGGCGCGTTCAGTACTTGGATGGGTGACCGCCTGGGAACACCGCGTGTCGTTGGCCTTTTTGCATTTTTGAATTTTTTTAATACTTTTGACGGTTAAGTTGGAGATTATGTTATTGATTTCACTTTAAGGCCTGCCCGGTGCCAACGTCCATACCATGTTGAATACACCGGTTCTCGTCCGAGCAACATCGGGCGCGTTCAGTACTTGGATGGGTGACCGCCTGGGAACACCGCGTGTCGTTGGCCTTTTTGCATACAATGCATTTAAATACTTTTGACGTTTAAGTTAGACATTATGCTGTTATTTCCACTTTGAGGCCTGCCAGTTGCCAACGTCCATACCATGTTGAATACACCGGTTCTCGTCCGATCACCGAAGTTAAGCAACATCGGGCGCGTTCAGTACTTGGATGGGTGACCGCCTGGGAACACCGCGTGTCGTTGGCCTTTTTGCATACAATGCATTTAAATACTTTTGACGTTTAAGTTAGAGATTATGCTATTGTTTCCACTTTGAGGCCTGCCAGTTGCCAACGTCCATACCATGTTGAATACACCGGTTCTCGTCCGATCACCGAAGTTAAGCAACATCGGGCGCGTTCAGTACTTGGATGGGTGACCGCCTGGGAACACCGCGTGTCGTTGGCCTTTTTGCATTTTTGAATTTTTTTAATACTTTTGACGGTTAAGTTGGAGATTATGTTATTGATTTCACTTTAAGGCCTGCCCGGTGCCAACGTCCATACCATGTTGAATACACCGGTTCTCGTCCGATCACCGAAGTTAAGCAACATCGGGCGCGTTCAGTACTTGGATGGGTGACCGCCTGGGAACACCGCGTGTCGTTGGCCTTTTTGCATTTTTGACTTTTTTGATACTTTTGACGAAGAAGTTAGAGAATATGCTATTGTTTCCACTTTGAGGCCTGCCAGTTGCCAACGTCCATACCATGTTGAATACACCGGTTCTCGTCCGATCACCGAAGTTAAGCAACATCGGGCGCGTTCAGTACTTGGATGGGTGACCGCCTGGGAACACCGCGTGTCGTTGGCCTTTTTGCATTTTTGACTTTTTTGATACTTTTGACGAAGAAGTTAGAGAATATGCTATTGTTTCCACTTTGAGGCCTGCCAGTTGCCAACGTCCATACCATGTTGAATACACCGGTTCTCGTCCGATCACCGAAGTTAAGCAATATCGGGCGCGTTCAGTACTTGGATGGGTGACCGCCTGGGAACACCGCGTGTCGTTGGCCTTTTTGCATTTTTGAATTTTTTTATACTTTTGACGGTTAAGTTGGAGAATATGCTATTGATTTCATTTTAAGGCGTGCCCGGTGCCAACGTCCATACCATGTTGAATACACCGGTTCTCGTCCGATCACCGAAGTTAAGCAACATCGGGCGCGTTCAGTACTTGGATGGGTGACCGCCTGGGAACACCGCGTGTCGTTGGCCTTTTTGCATTTTTGAATTTTTTTAATACTTTTGACGGTTAAGTTGGAGATTATGTTATTGATTTCACTTTAAGGCCTGCCCGGTGCCAACGTCCATACCATGTTGAATACACCGGTTCTCGTCCGAGCAACATCGGGCGCGTTCAGTACTTGGATGGGTGACCGCCTGGGAACACCGCGTGTCGTTGGCCTTTTTGCATACAATGCATTGAAATACTTTTTTTACGTTTAAGTTAGAGAATATGCTATTGATTTCATTTTAAGGCGTGTCCGGCGCCAACGTCCATACACTGTTGAATACACCGGTTCTCGTCCGATCACCGAAGTTAAGCAACATCGGGCGCGTTCAGTACTTGAATGGGTGACCGCCTGGGAACACCGCGTGTCGTTGGCCTTTTTGCATTTTTGAATTTTTTTTATACTTTTGACGGTTAAGTTGGAGAATATGCTATTGATTTCATTTTAAGGCGTGCCCGGTGCCAACGTCCATACCATGTTGAATACACCGGTTCTCGTCCGATCACCGAAGTTAAGCAACATCGGGCGCGTTCAGTACTTGGATGGGTGACCGCCTGGGAACACCGCGTGTCGTTGGCCTTTTTGCATACAATGCATTTAAATACTTTTGACGTTTAAGTTAGAGATTATGCTATTGTTTCCACTTTGAGGCCTGCCAGTTGCCAACGTCCATACCATGTTGAATACACCGGTTCTCGTCCGATCACCGAAGTTAAGCAACATCGGGCGCGTTCAGTACTTGGATGGGTGACCGCCTGGGAACACCGCGTGTCGTTGGCCTTTTTGCATACAATGCATTTAAATACTTTTGACGTTTAAGTTAGAGATTATGCTATTGTTTCCACTTTGAGGCCTGCCAGTTGCCAACGTCCATACCATGTTGAATACACCGGTTCTCGTCCGATCACCGAAGTTAAGCAACATCGGGCGCGTTCAGTACTTGGATGGGTGACCGCCTGGGAACACCGCGTGTCGTTGGCCTTTTTGCATTTTTGAATTTTTTTAATACTTTTGACGGTTAAGTTGGAGATTATGTTATTGATTTCACTTTAAGGCCTGCCCGGTGCCAACGTCCATACCATGTTGAATACACCGGTTCTCGTCCGATCACCGAAGTTAAGCAACATCGGGCGCGTTCAGTACTTGGATGGGTGACCGCCTGGGAACACCGCGTGTCGTTGGCCTTTTTGCATTTTTGACTTTTTTGATACTTTTGACGAAGAAGTTAGAGAATATGCTATTGTTTCCACTTTGAAGCCTGCCAGTTGCCAACGTCCATACCATGTTGAATACACCGGTTCTCGTCCGATCACCGAAGTTAAGCAACATCGGGCGCGTTCAGTACTTGGATGGGTGACCGCCTGGGAACACCGCGTGTCGTTGGCCTTTTTGCATTTTTGAATTTTTTTATACTTTTGACGGTTAAGTTGGAGAATATGCTATTGATTTCATTTTAAGGCGTGCCCGGTGCCAACGTCCATACCATGTTGAATACACCGGTTCTCGTCCGATCACCGAAGTTAAGCAACATCGGGCGCGTTCAGTACTTGGATGGGTGACCGCCTGGGAACACCGCGTGTCGTTGGCCTTTTTGCATTTTTGAATTTTTTTAATACTTTTGACGGTTAAGTTGGAGATTATGTTATTGATTTCACTTTAAGGCCTGCCCGGTGCCAACGTCCATACCATGTTGAATACACCGGTTCTCGTCCGAGCAACATCGGGCGCGTTCAGTACTTGGATGGGTGACCGCCTGGGAACACCGCGTGTCGTTGGCCCTTTTGCATACAATGCATTGAAATACATTTTTTACGTTTAAGTTAGAGAATATGCTATTGATTTCATTTTAAGGCGTGTCCGGCGCCAACGTCTATACACTGTTGAATACACCGGTTCTCGTCCGATCACCGAAGTTAAGCAACATCGGGCGCGTTCAGTACTTGGATGGGTGACCGCCTGGGAACACCGCGTGTCGTTGGCCTTTTTGCATTTTTGAATTTTTTTTATACTTTTGTCGGTTAAGTTGGAGAATATGCTATTGATTTCATTTAAAGGCGTGCCCGGTGCCAACGTCCATACCATGTTGAATACACCGGTTCTCGTCCGATCACCGAAGTTAAGCAACATCGGGCGCGTTCAGTACTTGGATGGGTGACCGCCTGGGAACACCGCGTGTCGTTGGCCTTTTTGCATTTTTGACTTTTTTGATACTTTTGACGAAGAAGTTAGAGAATATGCTATTGTTTCCACTTTGAAGCCTGCCAGTTGCCAACGTCCATACCATGTTGAATACACCGGTTCTCGTCCGATCACCGAAGTTAAGCAACATCGGGCGCGTTCAGTACTTGGATGGGTGACCGCCTGGGAACACCGCGTGTCGTTGGCCTTTTTGCATTTTTGAATTTTTTTATACTTTTGACGGTTAAGTTGGAGAATATGCTATTGATTTCATTTTAAGGCGTGCCCGGTGCCAACGTCCATACCATGTTGAATACACCGGTTCTCGTCCGATCACCGAAGTTAAGCAACATCGGGCGCGTTCAGTACTTGGATGGGTGACCGCCTGGGAACACCGCGTGTCGTTGGCCCTTTTGCATACAATGCATTGAAATACATTTTTTACGTTTAAGTTAGAGAATATGCTATTGATTTCATTTTAAGGCGTGTCCGGCGCCAACGTCCATACACTGTTGAATACACCGGTTCTCGTCCGATCACCGAAGTTAAGCAACATCGGGCGCGTTCAGTACTTGGATGGGTGACCGCCTGGGAACACCGCGTGTCGTTGGCCTTTTTGCATTTTTGAATTTTTTTTATACTTTTGTCGGTTAAGTTGGAGAATATGCTATTGATTTCATTTAAAGGCGTGCCCGGTGCCAACGTCCATACCATGTTGAATACACCGGTTCTCGTCCGATCACCGAAGTTAAGCAACATCGGGCGCGTTCAGTACTTGGATGGGTGACCGCCTGGGAACACCGCGTGTCGTTGGCCTTTTTGCATACAATGCATTTAAATACATTTTTTATGTTTAAGTTAGAGATTATGCTATTGATTTCATTTTAAGGCGTGTCCGGTGCCAACGTCCATACCATGTTGAATACACCGGTTCTCGTCCGATCACCGAAGTTAAGCAACATCGGGCGCGTTCAGTACTTGGATGTGTGACCGCCTGGGAACACCGCGTGTCGTTGGCCTTTTTGCCTTTTTTGCATAAAGATAAAGCACCTTTACGGCAGTGTGCGTCTACCTTCGAACAATAGTAGTTACGAATGAAATTAGTTTTGATATTTTCGACGGTAACGTTCGAGAATACGCTTATGTTTTTTTAAGAAAGAAAGAAAGAAAGAATAAAACATTTATTTAAATACACACATATAAAGAAAAAAAGTACAAAAAATGGATATAAAAACAACATAAACAAAGAAAGATATAATAATAAAGAAAAAAAAATTATAATGAAAATAAAACTTGTGTGCAGTCAAAAGGAGACAGCTCAGGCTATGAGGGATTTTTATCCCTCTGCTGATTTTCAGCTGTCTCCCTTGTAGCCACGCAATGAGAGTATCAACTTAAACATAAACATTTGAGGGGTACGGGACGCGCAACTTACTGCAGTATCATGAAAATTAAAAAAGATACCTTTTTGTTTGTTTTGTCTTATGTCTCGAATAATCTTGACTATTCCAATCACCGGTAGACGAAAACTATAGAAACTTTTAATCTTATCATCGATCATTACCTTAATGATTAAACAGTAATATAACTCGCTGCTGCCATTGATTAGACATTTGATGATAGATGACAGCATTGAACAACTAATAACCTGATTTAACAAAGAAAAGCCATAAAAAAAAAACTGAATTTAACGTTTGTAAGGAACTTAATAGTAACTTGACCGTGTTCATTCTGTTTAAGATGAAGTAGCAGTGTTTTGAGGATACGCACGGAGGCACGGAGGTACGCTATGCGTTTGAAAGTAAATAGGCATACTCAGGATAATAAGTTTATAGTTTCAAAATAAAGCTAGTGAGCCTTACTTAAAATTAAAGCATTGTAATGATCATTACTTTTTAGATCAGCTCCGTCGACTACGGTACTTTACGGTTATAATTTTTGGAGGACGGCGCGTACGCAGTCCCCACTACCAAAAATTACGCGTCCGAGTTATCCGCATTAGGGATAATCGCAGAGGTCAACCCGTCCGCAGTGCAATGGAAAGGCCTCGCTCTGGGGGAACCGCCTTCATGATCACGGTGTCCCCTACGCCAGGTAAGTATGCGTTGCACACCGTTTCGCTCCCTAACGTATTCACGGATATAGTCCTTCGTTAGCGCGATCTAATAACCTACTGGCGACATCTAGCGTGATGTGTTCAAAATGCTTTTGTGACCAAACTTAAAACAAAAAACGGTAAGGAGCGCTTGGTGCGTAAGACTATACAATTTGTAAATTTGTGATTTATAGAACACATTTGGAATGAACCGATCGCTCTTGGCTATTTCTATTCATATTCAATATATGTATTTTATTAATTTGAAATGAAAAGATACCCTTGAGTTCTATCGCCGATTATTTTCAGATCAGGGTATTTCCTTTTCCGAACCGGTGGTAGTGTTTAATTGGACCATAAATTAAAGTAAGTGTAATGTTTCTTAATTGAATAAAGAAATTTGAGTTTGCGTTCGATAATATCGCAGCACATTACGTATTGGCTAAAATGCGTTTAGAAAAACAAGGTGGAAGTTAAAAAAATACTAACGGCACCTTTAATAACAATATAGTAAAAAATAAACATGCCCTTCTATTGCCATTAGGCAATAAAGAAATAAGAAAATTTGTTTAAATAGAAAATTTTGTGGAATCGAAAGAATGTGTACTCAGTTATGGACAAAGATAAAAAATACATTTATATTTATAAATAATTCCTATGAGATAAAAATAATCTGGCAAATGCATTTTCAATTGTTTTACTAAGATTCATAACATAATATTATGACGACACGCGGTGTTCCCAGGCGGTCATGTTGCTTAACTTCGGTGATCGGACGAGAACCGGTGTATTCAACATGGTATGGACGTTGACGACATAATGTTCAAATACAAGCAGTTTAATACACTTAACCTTTATTTGTGAAAACCATGAATAAAACCAATCCAATTCACCCATAATTGCAATTTAACATAACATAGGATTCCAAGCATAGGTTTGGATTAGCAGTCAGTCAGTATTATTTATTCCTAGATGGATACATATCCAAGTACTGAACTTGCCTCATGGTGATTAATTTTGTTTATTGTTCGAGAACAAGTGTGTTCAATTAGTAATTTAGCAATTACTATGATACATATCATACCATTCATAATAATATATCAACGGTATGTATCATTATCAATGGTATATAGTGTCTCAGTGTGTATACTTAATGCTTTTGAATATTTTTTATATTTAAATTGTGTAAGTAATTGTTATTGAACTTAAAATCTGCATCACAGAATAGGCTGTATCTTTAAGCACAGTGAAGCAATTATACATCTTAAGATAAATTGTAATCACCAACTGGTTTCTCCACTGGCTTTTATTGAATTGAGTCGCTACCTTGATAACATTAGTTTTGGTCAGTTATTGTATGGAATATGAATATGATTTTTTTTCTAAATGTATGTGTGTAGTATCCGAAGATTTTATTCTAATCTTATTTTATTAGGCACACTAATGGAACAGACTCAAATAATTTAAAACAACATTCAATTGCCTTAATTAAATATGAATAAATTATCCATATTTAATTTAAAATTATTAAGTAAAAACAAATAATCAATATTTTTTCCTTTTATTGTTACTAAGAATTTTAAAAATATATTAAAAAAAAGACTTATTCTAAAACAAAACTCTAGGAGAGTATTATAATTCCTAATGTTTATTTGGGTGTACTTCTATATTCATTAGATATTTCATTCATCTTTCTCTTTTGTGGAATGTGGAATTTAATATAATCACAAATTTGGAAAAAGGCTGTCATGTCTATTCTGAATAAATTATATGTTACTTTCAACATTGAAAATAAGATATAATTCCTGTAATTTTAAATATATTCATATTTCAAATCTACACAACTAATTTTAAGTAATGTGTTTTGTTCATTTATTTTTAGCTTATGTTTTGATAATATGTAAGTTTTATTGCATTGAGTTTTAGTAAGCAGTGTTCCTACTGTTTACTAATCCATATTAAGTAAACCTTACATTTATTATATTATTAAGAATAAGAAAATTTAACAAATATCATATAGTTATACTTATTTAAGCTTGGTTTTGGGGTGAGGGTGAGGCAATATCGTCTTTTAAACTGATTATGTTCACTAGGCTTTACAATAAAGGTTATACAACCGCTTCTTTTGACTGCAGAACAACATAAAATAGCGATTCAGAAATTTGATTTGTTTACGCCTTTACCGATCTTTATCTATCCTAACGATAGCTCATAAAACTCAAAGCACGAAGGACCTAGTCACCTACAAATTATGTTTATAATTAATCGACTTCAGGGATTGTTGTGACTTCTTACTTGTAATTCAGAATCGAGATGGTAAGGTATGTTTGAAATAGTGTATGTAAAAGGAAACTCTCTCACCTCTGAGTGCTGAATAACTTTTAAGTTCACATCACAAAAATATTATTTTTAACCTCGTAGCAATTGAGCAAATTTTGCTATTCGAATGTCTATATACTTTATTTTTAATTAGCGCCGCCCGTGTCATAGTGCATTTAAAAGTTATCTTATTTCAGACATTATGCCGCGAAAATTTAGCGTCATTCATTGGTCAAACGATATTGTAGCCAATTAAAAAGAGGGAGACAAATGTATATAAAAAAAACATGAATACGACAGAGACAATGTATGTTTTATTTAAAGTGTTGCAAGTAAAACTAATTAACTATTTAAATACCACTCAAAATTAATTCAAGTGCAACAAAGCATTAAATTTTAATGTACTTAATGTAATATATATTTTTTATTTTTTTAGAGAATTTTTAGAAACGCAATAATAAGGTTCTTTATTAAAGTAAGCAACAAGCACTTTTAAATTGTCTTTTTAGAGAATTATATTAAACATAATCCGTAGCACCGTTTCGGATAGTAGATTCTACCACAAAATCGAAATCGAATGGAAAGACAAAATTTGTTTTTTTCATCATAATGTAATGTTAAAATCAAATGTAATGTTCCAACATTAACGGTAAATTAAATATTGTAATTGATTCCTTGCTACAGGTTAGATATTGACTGTGGATTCGGACATTTTATAAATTTATCACCACTTACCGTATTTAATCAATTGTTGTTCCCGACTTCTCACGGCTAAAATGATACAAGCTTATTGCTCTTCTCCTTACCTCGGAAGTTAATATTTTCAAATATCATTTTTACTTGGTAACTACGCAAGGAGGTGAGTACACAAGTCAATAGGCTAATTGACTGGTTTTTAAAATCCATTTTATATTATTTAGTAGAAGTTAAGTAACCCAGTAAAAGTTGATTTTTTTATTTCTATCATATTTTCCGAAAAATATCATATTAAAAATTCCATATTTAAATAACGCGCGAAAACGCTACATGGACAATATGGCGCTGCAATGGGGTCGGTGACGTCACTTTGCTGTATTTTAATCTGTAGTACATATAGTAGAAAAGCAAGGTTTACAAGAAAATGACTTCATCATAAGCCCGGCCAATCAGGAGCGTTTTGTGTCACGTGACAAACGTTTGAAAAATGCATTTTTATTTATTGATTTTTGAATAAATTAAGTATTATTTTCAAGTTTCGTTAGTAAATAACCATTTTTAAACTCATAATATACACTGATTACAATAATTCACAATTTATTTTTCGCATTGTCAAATAGCCTATTGAATCTATATTTTTGGAGGATATATACCTTAGAATAGAAAGTTTTAGTGTGGTTTTTTGTTTTTAACGGATCCGTCGCTACTGGGGACTGTATTTATAACGTATAAACAAGTCCAAACAGTGATCGACCATGACTCAAGCTATAGGTTGAACATTTAACGGTAAAGACATTGTAAGTGTGTTCGTTTACAAATAACGTTTATGATACTGTATCGCTAGATGTCGCGAGTAGATTGTTAGATCGCGCTAACGAAGGACCCTATCCGTAAATACGTAAGGGAGCGAAACGGAGTGCAACGCATACTTACCTGGCGTAGGGGACACCGTTATCATGAAGGCGGTTCCCCCAGAGCGAGGCCTTTCCATTGCACTGCGGACGGGTTGACCTCTGCGATTATCCCTAATGCGGATAACTCGGACGCGTAATTTTTGGTAGTGGGGACTGCGTACGCGCCGTCCCCTTTATTCAAACACTGTATTAATTACTTACAAGCAATTTATCGCGGCCTCGCTCGCGCTGCCATGTGTCAGGCTAAATAGTAGTAGTAGTGTTGTCTTAAATTTTCGCGATTATATATATTACGGGTAGACCCGTGACCACGAACGCTGTAAAGGGCTCGAAACGTCGGGATGTCCAAAATATTTAATATACGCGATTAAAATCCGTTATAATTAGTTTTATTTAAATAGTAGTAGTAGCATATGTCCTCTCTTGGAGTTTAATTTTGCTTCGTAGCAATTTTCATCAAATTCGGTTCAGCGGAGCCATTTGGTCGTGAAAGCGCGACAGACAGAGTTACTGTCACATTCATAATATTACTATAGATATATGTATCAAAAAAATCAAAATCAAAATAAACTTTATTCAAGTGGGCTTTTACCAGCACTTTTGAATCGTTTCACAATTAAGTGAAGCTACCACCGGTTCGGAAAGTAGATTCTACCGAGAAGAACCGGCAAGAAACTCACTAGTTACTCTTTTTCAACATTTCAAAAATACAATCATGTTAGTTAGATACAATTATATGTGTATGTAATGTATGAGAATGTTGTAACGATTTTATTTGTTATGTTAACTTTTCGTCTGATCGCTTGCGATTCTACGGGGAAGTACTTATTGTATTCCAATAACATAAGTTCTCCACACAGTAGTTCAACAAGCTCATGGTCCAATTTAATCGAGTCTTATATTTTATCAAACGTAACCATCATTTATGATAGGCCGTAATCACTTGATTCTTCGTACCCACTGTCCTAATGTAACCACTATCATAGTAGGTAGTTACTATAGGGCCCGTTGGGGACATTCTTTACTTGCGCACTTGGCATAATATTAGGATAATACCCCAACGGTGTTTAATAAATAGGTCGTAACTTTATGCTTATAGATACGTGCAGTTAATATTAGTATTATTATATTCTTTCAGTGGCGTAGTTAAGTGAGGAACGGCCCCAGTGCATAGAAAAAGAATAAAGCTCTCAGCCCCTCTTTAACTAAAAATTAAATAATATAAGGTTTAGTTTAAAAGGCCTCCTGAACTCCGGCGTCCTAGTGCACTGTACCACCTGGCCCTACGATAGCTAAGTTACTGGATTCTTTCTTATTAGATTCACTACAATGATTATTTAGATTAAGCCCAGATGGTACCCATCCAAGTACCCAATGTTTGCGGGTATGTAAGTCTTATCATTTGTTAATTTCATTATAACCTAAATAAAATCTTAAAAAAACGATTCATTTGTACATACTATTTTTTTATATAGTTTTTAATTATATTTTAGTAAGTACATAATTAAATTACGAAATAAATAAAGATTATCTAGCTTTTAATGGGTCTTAATGCCGTTTGTTGCGAAAAATGAGTATGAAGCATTTTCTTTTCTTTTTGACATCAAAATGATGAAAGGATTCGCTAGTACGCGTATAATTAATACAGCCAAAACAAAAAATATAAAGAGCCATCGAGAGTTCGCTGAAACGCTTGACATGCGATGTATTGTTCGAAATACCTTTAAATGGTAAAATGTATAAAAATTCAACAATGTAAAGAGAACAATGGAATCAATTATCATTAGGCTATCGAGTTTTACAAGCTGTTTCAAAATCGCTTTTAAATTCTTAAGTCTAATGTGTGTAAGGCTTGGTGCACATTGACGCATTGCTTCTCTTATACGGATCTGCGGACAGAATTGATATGGCGTTTTTTCTTCAGGTCTTATAATAACGTGTTTCGATACCATATATACTATTTGAATTTTTTTTTTAATTTCCAAAGAAAAATCGGAGATTTATAGTTCTAGATAGCTTTATATGAACTATTAATACTACCTAAGTGCTTTATTGTTATCAATTGATCGAAATGTATCAAGACTGACAGTTCCATCCAAACCAGATAAACCAATTAGCTCGTTTGGAGAGATGAGACATTAATTCAAAAACGCAATGAGATATAGTATCTAAAATGAGTTATAAAAAAAACCTTTAAACACTGTAAAAACGATTTCATTGCAACAGTAGAATCTATCACCACTTCATATTATATTATTTATATATCTGACCATCCGCTTTACATTGTATGTGTAGTAAAGCATTAAAAATGTCCTGTATACGAGGCCCGTGTTATAAAATGGTTGAATACGAATGCCGTAGACAGTAGTGTGCAGGCGTCCTCAAGCGTAGAGGAGAGCTACGTACTCGTGCAGGTATCGGCGCTACACCGCGAACAATGCTTCGATAAGCGGATAACATGAGTATTGAACGCTGAGTGGTTAATGGGCCGTTCCATTACCGCTACACCCGCCTGCTACGCCGTTTTCCAGCTACGAGACTTTGTTTACACCGTGTTCGAATTAATATAGGAAACTGTTCCATTTATATAATCATACATAGATACTTTGGAAAAGTTAGGTACTGAGCTAGTACGAATGTAGTGTGTCATAATATAGCAAGTTTATTATGAAATTAATTACTTATAAAGTAAACACGACTTTGTTATCAAATATTTCGTACATTGAGTGTTTTATCAGTACTATTATAAAATCAATCAAGTTGTTACTGTGTAAGTCAGCTCAAGTTTGGTAGACAATGTCACGGAGAATCGCAAACTTTTTTGAACACATATTTAATTATAAACTTTTATTATATACCAAGCTCAGTATGATCTTTTTACTTAAGTGCTTACAACAACTGTGCTGCAATAGCGTTTATCAATAAATAGTTGCTGTAAATTGGTATGACACTTTATTTATAAACTTTTACGCCCTTATGATTTGTGCGCTTATTTTAATGGAATTAATATAGTTTCGTTATATTTATTATTTCATATTCTACTATTAATGTAATGTTAGCGAGTAACCCTAGCCTCCAATGAGGTGTTATGTCATTGGATATCCTGATTAATTATAACACATTATATATATTGTTTATTTTGCTTTATTATGTACCTACTTATAAAAATATTGTTGTAATTAGTTGCTTAATAGTCTGTTAAACTTTAATTAATACTATTTTATTTGTTTGTAAATAAATATAAATGTAGTTCTTTTTTTAAAATGACTCAATGTTAATAAATGTTTAGTTTTTAAAAAGATTTAATTGTCACGAGAAATAATTACATGATTGCAAGTTAGTAAAAAATATATTTGAAGGAGAATTATTATCAAGCTTGAATTAATTTAGTCATCCTGATGTACAAAATGTCAGTAATTTACATGAATTATTTTTATGTTGTAAATGTTAAATATTGGATAACACGGAACATTATCGTGTGAGACACAGTGTAGCGTGTCGCGTGGTGAGGAGCGATCGAGGAGGTAATGCAAAACCACTCAGGCCGGAGGGCGCCGTTCTCGAGGTTCTATTTTAAACAATGACGCCAAGAAATGCCATAAAACATGCAATAATGGAACCACATTTAGGATTTACGATACTCGATAGCCGATGTTATGGTGAACAACACATTCCCACAATGTAACGTATTGGGATCCACAGCGAGAAATAAAACATATAATAAGAGTAACCTCTCAAACTCAAAATACTTTATTCAATATAGAAGCTTTACATTTACTTATTGATGGTCAAATGAAATAGTACCACCGTTTCGGGAAAAAAAACACCCTGAGAGGAACCGGTGAAATAAACTTAGCGATGTATCCATTGTGCTTAATTATGGCAAATAATTTTCTTTTCCGTCTTTTTTGTTTGTGCAAAGTTTCGACTCAGTATTTTTGTGGTTTAAATCATTAAGACGAAGAAGAAGTATGAAATGAATGAATATAATAATGTAGTATGTATCAAAAACAGTATAATTCATTAATTAAAATGATTTCAATTTATTTTTATTTTATTGTAATATATAAGATCAAAAATAAATCTGTATAAATTTATAATTATTAAGTTAGAATAAATATAAAGAATCCTTAAAAGAAAGAATAAATCTTTTATTTTCGACCAGACATTTGACCAAGTGTAAGATACATCGAGTATAGTGATCAAAGCGATCGCTAATGGGAGCAAACAATCGAGGAGGGTGACAGGAGGTTAGTGGGGGGTGGTACCACGAGAGGGGGTTAATTTGGCGGTTCCTTCCTGCCGCTGCGGCTCAATCTAATCGCGAACTTCCGGCACACTTTAGATCTCTTCAATTAGATGTTCTAAATACTTTCAAGTTTCCACCAAGCTAAATAAAACCGCTTGATAATTAAAAATAATTATTTCGATAATATAATTGTCATTAATGGAAGAATTTAACTGCTTGTTGCTATAATTTAATCTGAAAGTAGCAAATAACTTACAACATAAACAACTTTAAAATGTAATCTTAAATAAATATTAATTTATATTTAACAATTAGTTTGGAAAATATGTGAAACCGAAATTTTATATAAATTAAAATTGTTTTTATTTTAGAATTCAACTCCTGTGATATTTATCTTAGCAAATTGTGAATATCAAAATATTGCTTTTTCTTTTTTTTCCATTTTTTTTTAGGAGAAATGACATAAGATAAAGAGTTATAAATCAGTCTGTTATTGTTTAAAGTTTATAACATTTGGAATTAAGTTAATTTCTCTATGAATGCATAATTTCCGGTTACAATAATAATCACTGTATAAACATTAATAATCTGATTTATAGCAATATTATTGAACTAAAAAATTGCTAAGATAAATATTTTAGGCGTTTATATAAAAAGTAGCAATATTTTTTTATTACGTAATTATTAACTATATCATGTATTTAGTCGTAAACTGATTTTATAAAATACAATTGTTTTTTAACAAAATAATGAAATGTAATAAGTTATATTTCGCAGAAGCCTCTGAGGTAGCTGAATCAGGGAGTAGCAGTGTCACGCGGGAACGTAATCATGTGGTTCCGTAGCGCGGGTAATGGCGCGCCCTTAAACAGATAATTATATCGCGACTCCCGGTTACCTTTGTGCTGTTACGAGGGATCATCGTTCACGGCTTTCCGCGACACACATTTTAACTATACCTTTGTACGGTGCTATTAGTTCGCCTTATTACCTTTCACGCGACGGAAGTGTATTCCGTTTAAACGATCATGATTTTTGAAATAAATATACAGCATTACCTTTTGAAACAATCAATACATCGTAAGTTTGACTAAATTATTAACATACATACTTACCTTTAATATAAAAAATCGACGTATTTACATATATAATGTTTGTTCTTATTTTTGTACTGATTATTTTTTATTCCAAGCCATATGGTTCTACTCATTGGTAAAGCTAGGTTTATATTATGCTTGCATTTGTGGTAAGCTTTGTAAGTTTCTATATCGTCGATAAAGACTTTCGTAAATATGATTATTCCTACTAAGGTTGTTTGTGTTATGACTGTAAAATCTTGCGTTATATATGTATGTTGCAATGTTTATAGCGTAAAGTAATAGGACACGTTGTTCAGTTGAGATAAAAGGCAATAGTCAGCATCTGATAGCGGATAGCGAGCAGCGAGAAGCGAGCGGCGGCGTTAAATGAGGCGGAACGAGAATCCGCTCGAGTCAAAGCGCGCGTAGAGAGAAACGTCAAATTCATTTCCGACGATTAGCGAGAGCCGGCGACTCGCAGCGGGGCCGGGGGGCGGCGGAGCGGGGCGCGGGGCAGGATGGGGGCTCGCTAATGGGCTGGCTATTATTTTATTTTCCGGCGTTCAGAAAATTGCCTTAATTCGCGACAAAGAGACATCGGAGTGGCGGAACTGCGTCTTTAGCAACTATATTATATAGATATAGCTGCTTGTATTGTCTCAGCACCTACGTAGTTAGCTAAATAACAATGACGTAATAATAGTTCTCTCTGAGCTCTTGCGCCTTACCTCCGCAGCGTTACTTATAACTTTTATTTTATGCTATTATGTTTTATATAATGTTTTATATATTTTATGATTGTTACTTTGTTGTATAGTAGACCATAAGTGGCATACAATAGAAGGCATTTTATCGTAGAAATGGTTCATGAAGTGGGCGCTCAACTGTGATCACATGGCTACCTACTATTCTATTAGGTAAACCTACTAATTACTATTCCATTTCAGACGTCTGTATTACTTCATATATTATAAATTAACAATAATATACCACATTTATAAACTAAATGAACATATTAATTGATCTATAAATAATATTATATGGATATAGTTATGCATTTAAATTGATTTGTGAAAACATATAATGACGTACCACTGATATTTATATTATATTTCTAATTCGCCATTTTAATAGTCCTGGGACATGTAACGATTGTTGTATAATGAGATTTATTAAATAATTGCATGCTTTCGTACTAAACCAGCAAGTTAGTTGAATATTTGAATAATAGTGTATGTTTTGGCTATTATTGACTTGACTTGATACATTCAAAACTAATCCAATAAATACTAATAAAAACATTTTTTACGTAACAAAGTTTTACACAATAGTCGATCATCAATCTGTTTTGCTGTAAAGGCAGGTCCACACGACACAGACTTGGGACAGTCTGTCCCACATTGTCGTACACACATTACTTACAAGTCTGAATAAAAAAGTTTATCGACAAAATGTGTGTATATACTTTTCATTAGCTCCAACTGTTGGTTTTGAGGATGCAGAGTGTTTCAAACAATTTTCTTAGTAGTATCGTTGCAAAATATACGAATAGTTCTAACCAATGTTGGATAAAATTTATTCATTTTTTAATAAAAAAAAATATCAATTAATTATTAGTCTCTGACTTTTGTTTGAGCTTTTAAGTTGCACAGACAAAATTCAATAGAAATCTGCGCCAAGTCTGTTTTGTGTTGACCTAAGATAAGTTTTACCGAAATTAAATAGGACGCATGTACCTATTTATGCGGCAAAGGTGTATCTAATATTTCCGTAAATTTACTAAGAGAAAACTGAATAATTTGATAAACTGGTTGACACTGAGGCCATCTCTGTCATATGATGGTATATTCAAAATCAAAGAACTCAAAAATATTCCTATTATTATATTCCATAATTATTATAGAGCGAAGTGGGCTATGTTAGCCCGGCCTGGCTCTGAAAAAACGGAATCTTAACTATATATGAGTCACAGCGACAAACCTGTCAACGCAAGAAGTATTGTAAGGATTTGCGATAGTACCCATAATATATTCCCTAAGTGCTAGCCGAAACTTGGACCTAAAACTCACGTTTTGACTCCTCGTCACAGGATACGAAGCCAGTATATCCAAATAACGATTAGATCCGTTAGTTAACGTTAGTATTTGTACTGTTTTGTTATTGTATCGAGTACGCAAATGCATTTGTCTCAAGTAATCATTTATTTTCAATACAATAGGTTTGAAAATGGGTTCTTGATAGGAAGTGGTCACTATTATCCATATACATTTCTGCTGTAAGAAATATTAACTATTCTTGCCAACATATGCTCTACAGTTAGTCATCAAGATACTTCCATTGTGCAAGTTACACTTACCCCTTAAACCGAATCGTGGTATATGGGTTGTATTTACTAAGATTACCCACCTACTAGGGCTAGCATAAAGCTCGAAAACAAAAAAAAATAACACTTTTTGTATCACTGTCGTCGATTGAATAAAACATATACTATATGTTATATGACATATATGCATCGGTCATTGTCATGTAAAATAATTGTAATTTAAAAAGAAGCTTTTTATAATTAATGCGAACACAAAACTAATCCGGAAGTAAGTACTAAACAGTGTTTTGTGGCGTTTTAACCATCGTATTTAAAGATTAGTCAACTCTTGAGTCAAAGTACGTTCCTTATAAAAGAGCCTTTACTTCTTACGTGTATTTAACAACAAATCAGGCTTACTGTGGGTGGGTACTTACTTAAATTAAACAATTAAAAGCACATACAACAACAATATAAGTATTTTGAATAAAATGAAATTGTATATATTGGTACTTATAGTTTTCACTCGCAACTTTATCCTAATACGTGTTAGGGACCAGTCTTAGATTTTAGGTAAAACATGTTACCTTTGTACTCTCTTGTTTTTTTCTCTTTTTTTCTTTCTTTAGCCCCATCAAATTTCATCGAAGTCGGTACAGTAGCTTAGCTGTGAAAAAATCTCTGATCCCAATGTAAGTAGGTAAAGCTTTCACTTGTGTTATGGAAAATCAGAAGCAACGACGGTACCACAAACACCCAGACCCAAGGCAACATAGAAAACTAATGATAATTTACATTGACTCGGCTGCAAATCGAACCCGGGACCTCGCAGTGGCGTACCCATGAAATCCGGTGTACACACCACTCGACCACGCAGGTCGTCAAAAAGTTATAGTCAGAGTTAAAAACCCTTGGTTTTATATGATATCATAATACCTAAGTAATATTACATATACATCGTCAATGCGCCACTACGCTGACTCATTTTGTATTTTTAATTCAGCAATATTTTTCTTAAACAAACTAACTACCAAATAAAATAATAGGTCTGATATACAATAGGAGGGATTACCCTGTGTACCTTTCTATGATAAGAACATAAAATATTTAAACATAAATACATATAATATTATTAACAAATTAACGATTTATTTTAATTGATCGGCTTTTGTTAATTCAACTCAGATCAAGTCCTGCTGACCGAAGTAGACCAGGGCGGCCATTCTCTTGACGACTTGATAACTACTGGATATTATATATGTTATACAAGCAACTTCGTCTATAGTACAACGTAACCGGGCGTATTTAGTATTCTAGCAAATTAGTTTCCCCTCAAAAGTATTTTAAAGATATCTTTTTTGACGTTTTCCCATCGATCGAATACTTGATAATGATAAGTAAAGCGCGTTCAACTCAAGGTTTTCTTTTCATTTTGGAAGCCACTGCATTCTGGTTTAATGTTCCGGGCCGTAATTCAACGCCACCAGAAATAGATCAGCTGGTTGTTTCTATGTGCTTTCCAGGGACACGAGTAAACACTGCCAAATTCCGAACTATGCCCTGCTTCTAGAATTTGACATAAATACCCAATAGCCTTGTATTGGCTTGGGATATCCATCCTTATAAGCTAGGCTAATGGTGTAGAAACCCAACGATCTGGCTTATATTGGTGATAAGTTCAAAATAACATGATTAGCCCGATAATACACTGGGCATTCGAATTTAGAGGAGTATCTTTAATCCGCTTCAACTAAATCTGATATTATGTCTCGGCTAGAAATGAGTTCCCACGAAAACAATAATACGAACATAATGCGCGGATTAGATGTTTGCTAATCTTATTATAACACTCGAGAACGTGCCAACGTTACTCGGAAGGCTTGGAATTATTTTCTTTATTCAACATTTAGAGACGATCAGGCACGCTATTTAAATTTTACTCATTAATTAATCAAGATATGTATTTTGTGTATAACAGTAGTGACAATTTAATGTTCATTATTTTAATGTAAACAATATAGCAAGTCATAAGTCGAAATGATAGTTTAACGATTGTAACAATGACGTTGTTTTTTAAATATTAACAATACATGTTTGCAGTAAATTACCTATGTTCCGATATTCATACTAGTTAAGCGTAAAATTGTTTTAGGATAGTGGGAGGCTCATGAGGATGCACAATACTGGACGCATTAGGGAGAAAAGCGCGGGGCGATCACTTATGCCCCCTGAGGAAAGATACAAAAGCAAAATCAAAATATACTTTATCCAAGTATGTTTTTACAAGCACTTTTAAATCGTCATTTAACAACTATATTAAGACAAGTTAACAAACGAGCCACGTGTAACAATCCACGAGTAAATAAGCCTTTCTGATTCTTGTCCATCGCTTTAATGGGTTTAAGGGGAAGAATACGACAAGAAGCAAAAGAAACTTAGGTATTATGTCCCCTTCGCTTGTTATTACAGCAGCTCTCTAAGATCAAACCCGAATACCGCGTTACAAATGTAATATAGCTATAATATACCTATAATATACATATTAAGCATTGTAATATATGTGTGTATATATTATATTGTTATGTGTTTATTGTAATTCGACGAACACATCGAGTTGGGCGTTCGCGTGGAGCGTCGTCGCCTCACGAAGGGCTTACAGGCTCGCTCGAAAGTGTTCTAAGCTTAAGAGTCATTGTGAGAATTAAACACTCGTCAGACAATGAGTTGAGTAATCTGTTAAGAACCGATTTACTTCGCTAACATCGATTGAATTGTTTGGATTTGTTCTTTCCTCGTAACGTTTTAACGTCTTGTTATCACTTCGAAATATTAATATATAAAATTTTGGATACGAAAGATTGATTATACATAAGAAGCTTAAAGATTAAAAAGTTGATATTATGTACGTATCATAAGTGTTACGGTATTGTAGACACTATTTATAAGAAAATTACGATTATTTTTGATGGTAGATTGTAGTGATTTAAGGTGTAACTGCTTTAGTAAAATATCCACCGACTAATTTGCTCTATATTTCCTATTTGTACAAGCGTTCCTTGTCGTAATAAAGCTACAATTTTTTAAGTACAGAACCATCAACGAAGGTAATGTCAATTTATAGATATTTATTTATTATTAATGTTTTACAATTGAATTACCATTTAAACTTAATAATTACGCACAAGTAACGAAATCATGAATTAAAATGCGTGCTCCCCAAACAGGAAAACGCGCGCTTTTGACAGATCCGTGCTTTATAACCCTACCCTTAGCAAGCTACCAATCAAGTTAAGTGGGCGTGGCCAAAGTGTGAGACGGAACTAGAATTGGATATAGCGAGGGAGGGAGATGGGTGTAAGGCGGGAAGGCTGCATGGAAAGGCGGGACGACATTAAGTGATACTCGGTCGAGACCTCAGTCAAAGTTTGGTAATAGTTTTGCGAGGTCGGTTGCGTTTGCGAACAACTAAACTCTTAACGTGCGAATTACTTTACACTACAATATATTACAATTAGTATTGATTATTGATTTTAAATATACATCTAATTGATTAATAATAATATTATTTTTAATGATTAATTTATAGCAATACAAACTAAATTTTATTATTTTTTTAATTGACTTTCCACTAATTTTGAGTGTTTCTCGAACATTTTCTTTTATAAAAAAAACTCGTGTTTTTGTGCTTCAAAAAAGTGTGAGACTTATTATATAAGTGCGTATATGTGTTGTGGTGTGGCTACCAGGAGATAATAAGACGGTAGGAGGTGTTCGACGAGGTATCGTGATGGCGAGCAGCGCGCGTCGAGGCGCAGCTTACACGATAGACAGCATCCTCGGACACAGACAACATACATCCGGTAACTATATACTAGCATTTTTCCACATTCATATTTATGTAACAAAAATACCGTGATATAAAATTGTGCTTGCAAATAAAATTTCATCTCAATTTTGTAACTGTTATTATTTTGATTTTATATCAATTTTATGACAATTTTATCTTAGAAAAAAAAATACCCCTTATAATCAAAAACCTACAAGTTTACTAAAATTTGTGACAAAAATCCAAATTATATTATGTATTTTAATTATAAAATTGAAATTAAATTATGTATATAATAATTTGTTCAATATATTATGATTGATAATCGTTTTACAATAGTAAATTCATTATAATATAATAATATTATCAACATAATTCCAGTTTTTAATGACAGCAATCTTATCAATAGAACGTAATCAGATGATATAATTTTGAATGCTTGTAATTTACAAGCTAATTAGTGTATTTATAATTTGATTTGTTTATAATTATCTGGTAACTAATGAAAACATTAAATTAATTGATTCAATTTTAATTAATAGATAGCTTTAATATTTAGTTAATTTAACCGAAAGGTATTTAAAAGTAATTATAAATTATTAAACTAAAAGTAAACTTAAGTAAAACGTTTCATTTAATAGAACAAAGATATTATTAAATTATAATAATTTACATAAAACAGTGTTATTAAAATTGTTTTTTAACCGCCGCGATAACAAATATACCAAAATAAAGTACTTACTTTTTATTCTTTACTAGCGATCAGAATATAGCGGCAATTGTCTTAATTATCATATTTAAAGAGACACCTTTAATATATTGTACACGTATTACATAAAAACTACTTCTCTAATCGCTCTATCTAATAAAAATAACCACATCAAAATCCGTTGCGTAATTATAAAGATCTAATCATACATAGGGACAGACAGTGATAAGCGACTTTGTTTTATACTATGTAATGATGATTCGACTGTTAAAGTTTTTTAATCGTGGTATTTCAAGATGCCGTATTAAAATATGAAATAAATAAAACTAATCGGTATGTTTGTAGCGACGTGGCCTGTAGAGGCGGCCTGAAAAAGACTTCAATGGGATCGGGCGCGTTTCGTTAAGTTAGGTTTAAGCGTTATACAAGCTACGTTCAGGTTTAGTTCATTTATTAATGTATATTTTGATCTGGTTTTCGTTAAAATAGTTTCTATAAGTCCAGCTTCTTCAATATCAAAAAAATAGATCCTAATGTAAAATTAACCGCTTATTTTAAGTCGTGTAAAGATTAGTTGCTTAAATTTAATTTTGAAACACATAGTTAAATCTTTATTTATTTAATATATAAATATAATCTATAATATAGAAATCAAATTTCAAAATAATCCACAAAAATATTTATTCAAAATATATTATGTAAACTTAATATAAAACTTTAACTCCGATAAATACTTTCAACTAATAATACTGCGTTCGCTTATTGATTCAACAATATTAGTTATGAACATATCCTGTTATAGAGACTTACACCGACCTAATAAACCTCTAATAAATTCCCCCAGCGAACCCCCGCGCTCATTACTTCGTATTTACCCAGCAACTAGCTACTTAAATGTTAAAATAGTTCTCGCTACGATGAATGATAATACGCTGTCAAGGAGCTAAACGTATACTGCAGTCAACAAGTAACCACCGAAATATTAAAATCGATTACGCTACACTGACCGATAATGTGTGTATGTAAGGTCTATAATTGCATGCACTGTTTATTGTCGAGGCATTGTCAGTTGTGATGTTGAATTATGATCATTATCGCGGATGAGGGATTTTGAAAGGTCGGTACAAAAATGTTATTACTCGAGGGTTGCGTGGTTAATAACAGACAAAATATGTTACCATTGTGATATGTAGAGATGTAAGTTTATTAATATTTTTAAGAGCTTGGATAAAGAATAATTTCAATAAGGGCGTAAGTTACTTTTATTTCAATACTTGCTTGTACGTTGGGTCGGATTTTTATATCTTTTACAGTAAACATGTAGTCATGGCTATTGTAGGTAATACTATTATTACTCGTCGAATCACAGAGATTAACAAAATATTAAGTAGATTTGTTTTGAGTTCGAGGCGTTTATCCAATACCAAAAAAATAATTAATTATATTTATCTGAATTGGTGTACGTAGAATAATGACAGTAATGAGAGTTCAGTCAAAATAAATGAGACATCATAGTGTTTATAAAGAATGCATCTTAACCGATGATTGCGCATTCAAAACCAAGCACCAACGAATTTCCATGTGCTTAATTTGTATTTATAATAATTCATCTCATTCTTGGCAGTGAAGGAAAACATCTTGAGGAATCTCGTGTCTAATTATTGCAACGAAATTCTGTAACATGTGTATCCACTAACCCCCCATTTAAGCAGAGTAGAGTAATATTACAGGCTGTTGTTGTTGTTGTTGTTGTTGAGTAATATTTTCCAACTCTCCTAGGGAGAGTAGGCCTTAGCCCAGCAGTGGTAAATTGTAGTAAAGTGAAATAAAGTAACAACCTGTATATTTCCCACTGCTGAGATAAGGCCTCCTCTTCCATTAAGGAGAGGGTTTGGAACATATTCCACCACGCTGTTCCAATGCGGGTTGGTGGAATGCATAAGTGGCAGCATTTCGATGAAATTAGATAAATGCAGGTTTCCTCACGATGTTTTCCTTTACCGCCGAGCACGAGATGTATTATAGACACAAATTAAGCACATATATATATATATAGAGGTGCTTGCCTGGGTTTGAACCCGCAATCATCGGTTAAGATGTACGCGTTCTAACCACTGGGCCATCTCAAATTGACACCTATGTTATGTAATCATTAAATAACACACATAACATTACGATACGGAGGTCTTTTCTTATTTGATATCTTCATAGCTTAAGGTTTTAGCAATGAATCGAGAATGCATACCTATACCATATTATATTATACGAGTGTGTATATAACGTATGTATTAAATATGTATTCAAGTGAGCTTTTATAAGCACTATTTCATAATAAAATTATTTATTTGATATTATGTTAAGTCTGGCTTAAGTTATATGTTCCTAGTTATATATCATATACAATTTAGTATTATATTATAACATGGATAGATATTTTAAATTTGTTTTTTTAAAGTGCTGTTATATCGAGCTGGGATAGCCCAGTGGTTAGAACGCGTGCATCTTAACCGATGATAGCGTGTTCAAACCCAGGCAAGCACCACTATATGTATATGCTTAATTTGTTTTCATAATTCATCTCGTGCTCAACGGTGAAGGAAAACATCGTGAGGAAACCTGCATGTGTCTAATTTCACCGAAATTCTGATGAAACAATTAAATTTGTTTAATAGTAATTTATAATTGAAAAGAATATAATTTCGTATCCTATTTGTGTTGTCAAAGAAAAAAATAACAGTTATTTTTGTGATTTAATCGCTGTTATTTATATGAATACAAATAATTATCAGCACGGATGCTGTTTACTTTCCGGTGAAGTTCAAATAACCGACAGCTAATAAAAGCAGATCAAAGAATAATGAGGCTGTGGGCGGGGCGGCGCCTGTCGCCGAGCGCAGAGCGGAGATCGGTATACCTAAACAGGCTGCGTTTATCTAAGCTCAAGACATTTATAAAATGCGATAAAAATACTAGAAACGGTGTGTAAAATTATTGGATCATTATAGCAATAAAAAACTATAACTGATCGTGATATGTTGAACTAACTGACCGCCCAGGCTTCGCACGGGTGCAATGCTGACACTAAGTATATTACAGCTTTTATTTGCGTCATCACATTAGAAACTTCTGAAATTCTCTTCTTTATTATATTGTTCATTTATGTTCACTCTATCTATTAAAAAAACAGCATTAAAATTCGTTGCGTTATTTTAAAGATCTAAGCTGTATGCTTAGATCTTAGGAAAATAAGGCGGTAAGTAACTATTTTTATACTATGTAATTATGTAAGAATCCCGTTTTTATTCTGCTCTGGTTATGATGACGATCGTGCCTGATTTGTTTATTAAATATTTGATAATTAATATTATCTAATTTCTATGATATGTTATAAATACGTTATTGTTGTTAGGTGTTTTTTTAAATGCCGTTTAAACGCGAAAGAGTTAAATCTTTACCATGAAAGTATTTCCTTGGAGCATCATATATTTATTAGAGTACCTTTCCTCGCCTAGGGAGGCTTATTCCACGTTAACCGAGCACGATTTGTTAGACATGTCACTAAACACAACTTCATTTGTAACGAAATTTTCCTTTTTTGCTGAGCACGAATTAAATTCTAAACGTTCTTTTTGACCCAGAGTCATTCTTGTCTACATTTGAACAAATTCGATAATTATATGTCGGTATTATATAATTCCACGTGTCAATTCATAGGCCTATCCGAAATAATCTGCTTACTTATTTCAATTTATATGACGCAACTAGTGTACAAAGACAAGTAGCGAGTAGGTAAGGCTATATGTTTTTATAAACCATTCCTTGACCAATGAGTCGCCAACGAAAACTTTAATAATCTCCATACACATTGACTAACATTGGTTAACATTGGTTTGACTTACTTCTCATTGTCAAGTTCCCTGCTGGACTTTAGAGAACTTCCAATGGTTCACAGGTTTATTCCTTCTCTACCTTATCGAATACCGGCTAACTATCGGTCAAACAAATTAAATACAAAAATATAATTATTATTCGATACGTTTGATGTTATTTTCGGTCGTTTCTCAACAAACGAACTAAATCCTCTTATCGAAATTGCTCTCTTTTCTCCATCCTCAATACCATTACTGTATCATCTTTGATATTTTCTGTATTCGCGACAACTTTATGTATACGTTTATATACTTAATTTCAACCTTATTGCTTTGGGATAGAGGATATTTTATGTCCAAATAACATACAATGTAGTGATATAACGAGCGACACTTGAAGTGGCAATTTGACAGGATTACTGGCGACTGCGACGTACAAAGTAACTATTGATGAAGTTATTTAAATTCTATAATACATGACGCGCTCGTGTCAACGGCGGGCTGCAAGAATATGAGGATTCAGGTCGAGGTAATTTTAGTAATTGTTGCCGTGTATCGGCTGTCAAGATTCCGAATGAAAATGACCTGTGTCGTGTACGTGCATCTTCTTTATCACAACATAGTATGAAAAAAAGCCGCTTACCGTTGTCCGTCACTATTAATGCTTAGATCTCAAAAATTACGCAACGTATTTTGATGCGGTTTTGTTTTATCAAATAGAAAATTTTGAGACGAAGGTTTTTGTATAATACATGGACAATATAACAAAATTAATAAACAAATTGTGTAGTATGTTTAGAATCAATATGCACACGTTCAAAGCTGGGCGGGTCGCTAATATACTAATAGACAATGCACAAGAGTAGCCTCTTCTAAGTAGTAAAAATAATTTATTGAAGATTTATTGAGGATGGAAAAAGAGAGCAATTTTGATTTGGAAATTTTGCTTAATCATATGTGATACGAGAACTAAATATGGGTGGTATTTAAAGGCCTCTCTATGTTATATTCATCTATCGTTAAAAAATTAACTTAACAAATAGGGAATTATAAATAATAAAACAATGCCACTATATTGCGACCTAGGTGATTATTTATTATAATCATTTAAAATATAATCTTGTACAAAGTGGCATTTCAATGATTCTTGACTGAGAAGAATTTTTTTGGAGATCCTATGCAATTTGTTGATACTAGCTACTAAGCCAGAAAACTTAAATTGAGTGTCAACAATAACTGTTCTAAGCTGTAACTCAAGTGAAGTGTAAGGAAAAAAACATATAGTCAACAGTACCTACCTACCCTGCACAAAAATATCGAACGAATTAAAATAGTTTCGATTTTTTTATAAAAATAAAAAAGGCATTTTTCAAATTATAAAATATTTGCTAAGTATATTATGACGTTTAAAAAAACACGACAGCTTAAATCTTTAACTAAATAGAAACGCATCTAATTGTATTACTAAATAATACGAACGTTTCATACGTTACGTAGTAATAAGCGTTTTGTTATAATCCTGCTTTGAATGTGATTCGACACAACAATTACAACGGGGCTCAACAAAAATACTATTACTATAAATAAATAGTGCGACTAACGTCGAGTGACGTTAAGTGCTTAACAAAAAGAGTATTTTGTTTGCAGTCGACGCGAGCCGGTGCGAGTCGACCCCGGATACCCCGGTACATAAATCGACGATGATTTTTCATAGAATTATCGACTTTATATGGTTCATATAAGGGCTGGATCGGCGTGCGTTGAAACGTAATTAGTGAGTTTAAAGTGCAGAAGGGTGGTAATTCGGTATTATCGAAGGGCTGGTTTGGTGTACGCGGATTAAGAGATCGATGTCACTGATGCGCTGGGAACATCGTTACATCACCAGCTACGTGTAGCGGCTACCAGCGCGACATGTATACTCTTCAAATATTATAACTATTTAAACACAAACTTCAAACCATTTGTATGGAATACGTAGTGACGTATAGAACAAATGTACTATTTGCAACTATTTATATAAAGTATATTTTTGATGAGCATGATCCCTAGCAACCTTGCACCTAGCACATTTGATTGGTCATCTCGACGGCTTGGAACGAGGATTCTGTGAAAGAGTTGACTTTAGAGATTATTATAATGAAAAATATAAAATTCTTTAGTCCAGTTTACAAAAAATTCGCCTCATTTACTAATGAAATAAACGCAATTGACACGCAAACTTTGCATTTTATATTTTTGTCAGATCTTACTCTCAATTTGATTCTACAAGTACATCCTATGCATATTGATGGGCAGACGGTCTTCTAACTTTTTTCACTCAAGATTTAATAATATTTTAGAATTAAAAAGGGTGGTGATATTGGTTAATTGGAAAATTCAAGTTTAGTGTTTGATAAACGATATCATATAAGGCGTTCATGTTTATCGAATGTAGAAAGAGATATTTTTGAATGTAGAAGAAAATATTGTATGTTTGTATTATATTAAAAAGCTATCCCGTCTGATGGTTGATGGGTTTAATGTTTTTATTGCGTAATTTATCCGCAGAATGTCATTTACAATTTTAAATATGTTACTTTAATAACCTTCTAAATTTTATCGTAAGACATAATCACAATCTGAATTTTGGATTGCAAATTAATGTCAAAAAGTATTCATGAAGTCTACGACGACGATGTGAATCTTGCAGCCAAAGGCTTTTGTTTACTAATTTATTTTAATTATTTGTTTCAGTCTAATCTGAATTTGAAAATTTTAATTTATAGTAGGTACATGTAAACAATTTATAGTAAATACTATTTTGGTTTAATATTCTCATGAGCATTTAATCAAATCTGTCTTGTAATACATATACACCTTAAAAATAAACTCGCAATATGAATATAATCTAGGACAAAAACACCGATTTCAATGTATTTTACTATTACACTGCAAACTTTTTCATTTACAATAAATATCTTATTCAATATCAAGACGTAATAGACAATAATATTTAAATTATTGAACGGTATTTAATTGTTTGTTACTCTTAAATGTAGACGGCGTGGAGCGATGCGGGGAACTGAAGAGCGAAGGTGCTCATTCAGACTCTGAGCACGAAGTTGAGCACGAGCACGAAGTGAGCACGGAGCCTGAACGAGCAGAGCACGAACCGTTAGAGGCGCTCGACGCTGGGCGACCGCGCAAGGTAATTTGCTACACTTGTTACAAATATATTTAAACCATTTATTTTGCTACACATATACATTACATAGATTATACAGAAGAAAATAAATTATATTTAAAGAATACAGTGTAGGTAGCAAGGGGTTCATCTCAGTATAAGCTGTGCTAATGCACGGCACTTATTTTCAGATGGCTCCTGACTATTGGGTAGATATAAACAAATGATAAATATATATGACCAATAAAGTAGATAAGAGCTCATCTTTTATTACAATAACCTTTGTTCAGGAACATATTGTACTGGTTCCCATGTTTTGCAGCGCTACTAAAATCTGCGACTAATTTTGTCGGTCAATTTGAATATGCATAGATATTGAATAACAAATACTATGAAAGTATACCTATATCAACCACCTATGTCAATAAATCAGTCCAAAACTTTATAAACAAATCTGCTTGAAACTATAACCAGCATGTTCTGTCTTTATTACTCTGTCGCGATAGTCAATTTTAATTGACTTTATCATACTTATTTTGTGATGCACATTTATTCGTTGCTACTGCATTTGTTTTCCTTCTATCAGACCATTTGAGTCTGGGAATAAACGGAAACGACCTTTATATGAGATTGTATTTTTAAATATTGAAAAAGAGTAACTAATGTGTTTCTTGCCGGTTCTTATTGGTAGTATTTGCATTCTGAACTGGTAGAAGCTTTACTTAATATAGTATGTTAAGTGACCATTTAAAAGTGCTTGTAAAATCCCTATTTGAATAAAGTGTATTTAGATTTGATTGAGACGATTATAACTCATCATAACAGGTCAGTCTGTGAATGGTGTTATATGTTTGTTCTGTGTGATGCAAGCAGGTGCGTCGCAGCCGAACTACGTTCACCACGTACCAGCTGCACGAGCTGGAACGAGCCTTCGACAAGACGCAGTACCCGGACGTGTTCACGAGGGAGGAGCTCGCCATGAGGCTGGACCTCAGCGAGGCCAGAGTTCAGGTATGTGGCCGTTTCTATTTGAACCAATTATCGTGTAGAGTCGAGATGGCCCAGTGGTTAGAAAGCGTGCATCTTAACCGATGATAGCGGGTTCAAACCCAGGCAAGCACCACTGATTCATGTGCTTAATTTGTCTTTATAATTCATCTCTTGCTCAGCGGTGAAGGAAAACATCGTGAGGAAACCTGCATGTGACAAATTTCATAGAAATTCTGCCACATGTGTATTCCACCAACCCGCATTGGAACAGCGTGGTGGATTATGTTCCAAACCTTCTCCTCAAAGGGAGAGGAGGCCTTTAGCCTAGCAGTGGGAAATTTACAGGCTGTTACTTTATCGTGTAGAATTCTTTTTCAGCGTATGTTCTATAACGATTGTTAATTCTTTAGTCCTTTCTGAATTAGGTCAAGTTTTCTTCGATTTTATTTATTTAAATTTTTGTGATTATATGGTTTTGATGCTACCGAGGTAATATCTGCCAATTGACCTTTAAACAAAGGTCATTGATCACAATGCCAACAAATGTTCAATATTGGTAATTGCAATAGTTATACTTGTGAAATTTAACATCTTCGTCTTAAAAGTCACGCTTAATTACTTGATATTTTATATAACGTATGATAACGTAGAAACATTCGTTTGTAGTCATGGGATGCAATAGATCAGATTGTATCCGTTGAACGGGATCTTCCATCTTCGTTTTAAAAGTCACATTTCTTTGCTTCGTATTTTATATAACGTATGATAACGTTGAAACATTCGTGTGTAGACATGGGATGCAATAGAATCAGATTGTATCGTATTTGAAACCTGACACACGCCTAGAAAAATAATTAGCCATTTAACTTTTTTAAGTTTGTGACTTACACTTTAACGTAAGGCTTTAGTATATAATAATACACACATATGTGTTTTTTCAGATTTAAAATATGGGTTTATTTAAGAAAAAAAATATTTCAATGTAAAACTAATTCATTTACATAAAATGTAAATTCTATCGGAACGTAGATTACTCTGCACAAACATAAAATAACATTATTCAACGTGACGGTAACACCTTACAATTTATAATTGTACACGCGAGCATAGATTAGCGTGACGCAGAGGCGTGACGCTGTAATTAAAATTAGCTACATTGTTCGCTCACAATCGCGCAGATTGCGCCGCCCGCCCGCGAGCGCGGTTACGCAGATTAGGTCCGGACACACTGAAAGTGCCTGTGGCCTCGTGGTCACTAAATGTCACCTTAATACTGTCAGTCATGAATTCAGTAATCATTATAACCACACAGAAACACGTCCCGTTTGCGTGGGCCTCACACCCTTGAGTATTTACGCCTTTTTATCTAGATAAAGTTTTAGTGAGAGATTTTGTAACTTAAATTTTTAACAATGTTCATTTACCTTTCATAAGGAATACTAAATTATATTTTTTTTACATGAAATTCACTTCCAACTAAAAGCTTTAAAAATGATTGTTAGTAGTAAATCTATTGGTGTTATAAATGCGAAATAGATTTATTCGCGTATATTAATTAAATTTATACCAGCAATATTTGATTATCTATATTGCTATATTCAAAATAAGTGTTATTTGCGTATATGGCTAAATTAATCTATATATATCTACAATGCTTTAGATTTAACTTCAAATTGATTGTCTTCATTTGAAATTTTTGAAAAAAGACGGAATTGATTGTCTCGACACTCGAGACAGCTTAGGCAGTTCTTTGACCACTGTAGTTTATATTTTTATGGTCATGTAATATCTTACAATGTTATGAGCGTCGATCTTCCATAAAGAAGGCGTTTACATTGTCACAGATATTTGTAAGTAAATGCATTTTCCTTTGGTGGTACGACTTTGTGGAAAGCGCTGTTATGAAGCTAGTGTTTCCACATGCATAATACTTACTGGTTAGTCCTTACCTTGTGTTCCTGGAGGTAATAGACAGTTTCGAATATTATAATATTAGCGTTAATTAGCTTATAATTGTGTTGTGTTATTAACAAGCGGTTACGTTTCATCGTCCGCTGCGTCTCGGAGGCAGCGTGGCGTCGCGCGGAGGGCACAATGGCCGCTAATTCTCGCCTCATTACGCCCTCGCCGCTAATGTCTCGCTAATTGTAGCTCGAGCCTTCGCTACTCTGTGCCAAATTGGTGTAATCAAGCGCAGTGTGACAATGGCTTTACAACTTTTTAATTTAATTGTTCCCCGCGTCACAGAAACGGCTGATTTGTTTTGTATTATTTTATTTCGTTTAATGCATTTCGAATACATTTCAATTTAAATATACATATCTAGAATTGCTCTAGAATTATATGATTGCTTGCTTGAATTCATTTTGTACTGTTTTCTAGAATCATCAAAACGTTAAAGGATTCTAATAGTAAGTCGCAATCGAGCCGCTATTAGTTAAGATTTGATGGGTCTTTGAGGAACAGTAGGCAGGCGGCTGTGGTGGTGGGCACGACTAACAATGGTTTAATTAAGCACGGTTTGAGCGTGAGAGCTCTCAAACTGCAGTTAAAGTGAGCGCCGCTGCAATTTGGTAATTACCGACTCCGCGAGACTGAGGGGGCGCAGCGGGAGGGGGCGCGGGGCGCGCGGGCGATGGGGGGGAGGTAATCTCGCGGCCTCGAGAGGCAGTCGGCAATGCACAGACAATAAAACACTTTAATATTTCGCAGGGCTGTATGCTGCTAATGAGGAATTCATTTCGGTCATTAGATGCTCTTGCAACTGTATTTCTTTAATTGCGGCTCACTTCTGAAGCAGCCGCGTAAGATTGGCTCTTGTGCAGGAAGATTTGAGAATTAAGGTCTCTGCATAACGAGAGATTGATGTGTTTAATGTTACATTACAACGCTAATCCTTGTACCACCACAATAACCATTGTCTTAACGTTGAATGTCATGAAAATATATCAACAAATTACTGAATATCGAAAACTATCCTTAATCAATATATCATTGATTCCATGCTTTGTAAAACGAATATTTTTTACTATATTTGATATGTCGTGTTATCGGGAATCATAATCATCGATTCAAAGTCTAGGCTGGTTGACTGTTCAAGTATCTGGTATAATATTCGAATGCTCCTGTAATAAGTAGCAGCCCTAATAGCGCGATAGCCGGTGAGGGCGCGGTTCTTAAATCACACTCCACGCAGCGTAAATTGCTTTTAATCCACTCCATAGATGGCGCTCACCGACAAACGTCCTACCCTCGTACTTACAACTAATCCCAACAAATTAGAACCTTAAATTCTCGGGTATAAGGTGAATATTTGCTTGTAAAATAGATGTGAAATTTAGAATGCAATTGAGTCTTATGATGTGAAGTGATCGCTGTAACGTAGCTGTACGAACGACACCACTTGAGGGCGCTGCGTTGCGCTCAATCGGTTTTGTTCTATGCGAAGTCGAGTCTAATTCAACTAAATTATTTAATTGCTGGAATCTTTTTAATGATCGCAATTTATAATAATTACAAAAGACCTCAATCGGAATTGTTGAATTGTGTTATTGATCCGTGAATACGAAATTGGAGATTTATGTTCCTATATGAGTATTTATATACTATGAAATAAAGTTGCTATGTCTGTCCGGCTTGTTTACTTTTAAACGCATTGATCGATTTTAAGACGATTTTTATTTTAAGATGAAATTAAATTTACTTTTTTGAAAGATACATTTTTAATAGATAAAGGTTGAAGCAATTAAAAAATATTAATAATAATCCAGTCACAAAAAGCTTTTAAGTAATTACGCTGAACTGCGAAACGAGAAATAAGTTACAATTAAGTACTTAAAATTTGTAATTACATTATATAAGGTTTAGTACTAATACGATTTAATAATAGTCACTAATGTTACGGCCTTATTATTTTAATGACTCAAACTGCACAACACTGTTTTTCACTAATACACTTTATGACGTTAGGATTTGAATTATAATTAAAAACACTAACTGCCTTTATAATATACGAGTGCCTGTTCGTCCGACTTTAATTATTTAATTTACCAGTCAAAATAAAAACCATATTATTAATCAACAATAAATAAATATCTAAACGGAAATAATAAAATTGTAACACTAAAATATTTGTAGGATATATTTTGTGATTTATTAAATTATTATATTTTCGCTTCATGTAAAAATAAAATATCTAAATTCAGTAACACCAAGCTGTCGACTATATGAAGTTGGTTTTACAATGCAATTAAAACTTTATTGTTAGTAGTATTAAAAGAATGTAAGTCTGCTGGACTGAGGCATCTCTTTGAGGCGAAGATATAAAGCTAATTCCACCACGCTCCTTCAATGCGGCATGAGGGATACAACCGTGGAAGTATTGCATTTAAATAAGACTCATGTAGGTAACCTCTGAACACGAGATAAATTAACACATACAAATTCGGTGGTGACACAGTTTGAATCCGTTCACATTCTGACCCCTGGTTCATTTTAGTATTCACACTCACTTTTAAAATCACCAATACTAAATAACCTATCATTTATTAAAACTGTTCTTCCAAACTACACAACGACATGTCAGGATAACTTCCAAGCTTCCTTAGAAGAACGGGAACTCATTCCCAGCGGTGGGAAAGTAAGGGACTTGTGGCTAAGTTAGTTTATACCGAGGGATAATAACAGTTATTTATATATTTTATTAAGTACAGTAACGGGAAGTAACAGCCGCTTAATCTTCCATCTTTGTTTTTTTTTCGTTTTTTTATGCTGGCGGCTATAGGTTGGCAGACGAACATATGGGCCACCTGATGGTAAGTGGTCACCATCACCCATAGACAATGACGCTGTAAGAAATATTAACTATTCCTTACATCGTTAATGTGCCACCAACCTTGGGAACAAAGATGTTATGTCCCTTGTGTCTGTAGTTACACTGGCTCACTCACCCTTCAAACCGGAATACAACAATACTGGACTAATTTTATTTGGCGGTAGAAAAACTGATGAGTGGGTGGTACCTACCCAGACGGGTTTGCACAAAGCCCAACCACCAAGTGAATCCGAAAACCATCTGGGGCAAATGCTCTTCTTATGGCGAAGGAGACTATTTACCTCGCTGTTAGTATGTTGGTTGTTAGAAACACATACTAGATATATTTTACCGCCTTACACATGTTTTGAACACGTTACTTCCATTTAAGATTCCCATAAGTTCTATCCACTGGGCCGTATCGCTTCAGTATATTTATTTAACTGTATTAATACCGACATTCTAATCCATTATGGAAAGTCACTCGTTCGGATGGACCGATCATGCTAATCCGAACAGATTACGAGCAATTTGAACCCTCACACAACTGTGAAATTGACTCATTTGAAAATTATGAAATTATAGCATTTTTGCCTTCGCCGCGCCGCACAATGTCTTTTTATTAGCGCAATGCAGCTAGACTAGCTCAATTTGTTTCTATTCTCCAATAACCGCTATGCAAATGTGTGTTTAAACAGAAGGCGTTAAGGCTTGAATTGCATTGTGCTGGTGTGAGCGCGAAAACCACGTATGCGTAATTGCTTTTCATTACGGCCCCATTGTAGTGGAGAGAGAGAGGAGAGAGAGCTACAAATTGGCGACAATTATGCCATAAAAAAATTAAAAGTGGACGCGGAGACGGCTGTGCCCGCAGCCGGGTACGCGCCGAAAAGGTTTCGTTTTAATTTTGACAATTAATCATTTTGATAAAACATAAATGAATTACACCAACAGGCAATACAAAATTAAAAAGCGTGCGGTTAGTATTTGGTGACTTAGATGCAGGATTTTGTCGTCGTAATATAAATCCTCAACGCGAATCAGCGGTAGTTGTATGTTTTATATGAACATGTAAAATAACTATTCAAAAATTATTATAATTAACAAGAGGTAATTTCGTATCTTCATATTTATTTGCACTAAAGAACATATAGAAATAGCCTTTTGGCTTACGCCAATAAAGGTTCGATTTGTTTAGCTTAGCTTTTTTTTTACATAATATGTACATACATAAATTTAATCTTATGTATAATTTATGTATACCTACATAGGTATACATAAATTATACATAAGATTAAATTTTAATAAAAAAATATAACCTGTTTTGTTTAAAATATTTTAAATGATTCCTACATATACATTAAATAGTATGTATTGTAATGTAATAATAACATGACTGTTTGTCCGCAGGTGTGGTTCCAGAATCGACGTGCTAAGTGGCGCAAGCGGGAGAAGGCTCTGGGGCGGGAGCACGCGCCTTTTCTACATCACGAACACGGTGAGCGTTCTACAATTATAATATATATATATATATATATATCTATCTACATATATATCTATGTATTTTAACACAAACTTGATAAAAAAACTTTTGGCTTGTACAGGTAAGAAAAGGTTTACCACATTAAGATCTATTTTCGATAATCTGCTGATTCGATGTTTAGATTCAAAAGGTACTAAGAGTTTAAGACATTATATAGTAATTAGTTTGAAAACTGACGAAGGTTTCCTTATTCTGACTGTACTTCAAACATTTTTTAAATTTAATTCAAAGTTTAAATTTTAGTAAAAATAAATTGTGGGTAACATGTCTCTGTTGATAACAATTGTGCAATAGTGTTTAGTCTTCTTGAAAATATGACATATATTAGTTACTATTTGGACACGTATTAACGTAAAATCAATAATAATAATGACTAATGAATATGTAAAGACTTAATTGTCAAATAGTCGTCCTATTTTAAACCGACTTCAAAAAGGAGGAGGATTTTCTTTTTTTTTCAAATATGATATTAACTGATGTACATTAAGCCTAGAGCACACTGACAATGTCTATCTTTTAATTTCTATATTAATAAATGATACGTGTTTGAGTGATGAATGAAAACTTTCTAAAGTAATATAAGGTAGGTAGAGTCATTTAGAAATGTTAGAATGCAAAACCATTTAGAAGTTATTCTAATAATATAACACGATGAAATGACGTAAGTAGTACAATAACGATAAAATTAATAAGTATATTTAATATATTCAGCTTCAGAAACATTACATCCTGACTTAATATTATAAATATTTAAGTGAGTTAGTTTGTTAGTTGTATAAAGGAATCTTCGCAGTCGTACATTAACAATTCACTAAAGATTCATAATAATCGGACGAATAGCTTAGCAATGCTTGTAGGGCAGAACTACAACTATTAATTTATATTTTTATAGATTCATAAAATATTGAACGAAACTGCGGGCAACGACTAGTATTTTATAAATTCCCATTGTTAACAAATTAAAATTTAGTAAATACCTAGTTTTGTTTTAATAATCTGCCCGCACATAATTCAACGCATGCCTCATTTAGTTGCAGGAAGTAAAAAAAAACAACACGGACAAAGTGCGAGGTAACTAAAACGTGTTCCTTTTAAAACGTGTAACAGTTGTCACTTCAAATACAATAAACTGCCTAATTATCGCTGCAGCGGCGTCCGCGTCGGTGTGGAACCGGGGACGTACAATTATAATCGCATTGCGTACTTGGATATGGTATTACAATTCAATATCTATTCATGATCTACGCTTTAACTAGACAATACACGCCCTTTACCGAAACAAATGACGCCTCGAATATGAATATTTTAATGTCATAAAAATGCTATTAACGATCGATCGTACAATCCAACTAATTACATGTTTTGGGAATGTAATCGGATAGTTGGTAAGCGTACAAATAAAACAGATTGTATATTTTTGAACGCAATAATTGTACTGTTTTTTTTTGGAAATCAAGTATCGTCAAATTTTGTGTAAGGACGAATTTTGATATGCAATTTCTATGATTACAGTTGCGATATTGACTATCTCATTTTGAGATTTCGCGACTGTATTCTGCGGGGATATCAAGATCATTCTTAAACATTAGCTGTCAAATGGAACATTTTTATTGTTAGTCTACTTTTTATTCGGAGCGAATAATTTTAACACTATTTGTAAATAATGCAGCTTGCAAATAGTGATAGAATTTACTAAATCGGTCCAGTAGTTTATGAGACTATTCATTACAAACCAACAAACAAATTTCTTTATTATATTAGTATAGATAAACATTCGTAGTTGGGCTTTAATCTTTAGGAAGGCATATGCAAAATTGTTGTGTCATTTATAGAAACTGTCACGGAGAAATAGCTTAGAATTAAAAACATGTTAACAGGTGGTAAAAAACAGTTTTATCATTCTCTGGATCATTAACAAACATACGGTCGCTTTTATAATATTTATTAGAATAGTCTTTGTGTATTTTCGAACTTAAAATACGTATCGGTGTAATGGAAACGAGCCTATTACAATAATCACACGAGGTCCAGTCAATCACGATTACAAGCGATAATTTGAGGGTCGTTAGGTGTAACGACGGGGGATATCATCGACATTTACTCGATAAGGTGTCGTGTTTATCGACAATTGTCGCCCGTTATATTTATCGACATCTATCGATATCATTCCTCTATCATAAAGGGTGAATATATTATACAATGATGTGTTTCATTGTTAGTTTCATATTAACTAGTTTAAATCATGTGGATACAAAGAATTAGCAAGTGATGTGATAGCAGATGCAAAACCATTTGAAATACTAAAGTTGAAACGTTACCTCAACGGGTGGGTTGGGGTAACATATATAAATATTACGAAGTTTCATCTCATTCGTGCAATTTAAATTAAGGTCAAGAAAGGTGCTTGCAAATTAAACCTAACCTATAACTACGTCTACGTCGATTGGGCTCACCCCGTGATTGACGCACAAAAAAATCTATATTAATATTATAATGCGAAAGTAACTCTGTCTGTCTGATGCTCTTTCAAGACCAAATTTATTAACGGAATTCAATGAAATTTGTTACGAAGCAAACTTGAACTCAAAGAAAGGACATAGACTACATTCTTTATCTAACAAATGACAACCAATACCCTAAACCCGAGCAAACCGCGGGCGATTTCTAGTGCATTATATATGTAGATTTATTTTAAATTATAAGAAAACCACTTGGTGGTAGGGCTTTGTGCAAGCCCGTCTGGGTAGGTACCACCCACTCATCAGTTATTCTACCGCCAAATAACAGTAATCATTATTGTTGTGTTCCGGTCTGAAGGGTGAGTGAGCCAGTGTAACTACAGGCGCAAGGGACATAACATCTTAGTTCCCAAGGTTGGTGGCACATTGAAGATGTAAGGAATAGTTAATATTTCTTACAGCGTCATTGTCTATGGGTGATGGTGACCACTTACCATCAGGTGGTCCATATTTAATAATAACATAATTACAACGATAATGCAATAGCTATGTATGTTCTGCATTACTTGTTGTGATCCGTATTTTCGCTCGCGTTATAACTTATAGGCTATAGGGTTGGTTGTTAAGTGTGAGGCAAAAAAGTAGCCTCTGTCCATCCTTGGAGTTCATATTTGCTTCACATCAAATTTCATCAAATTGGGACCAGCGGTTTTGTCGTGAAAGAGCGACATACAGACAGAGAGAGTTACTTTGTTATTATAATATGTATTAATATCGATAAAGGATGTCTTTAATTTTGCGATAACTCATTTTAAAATTACATAAAAAGTTTAATCTTTTTTTATTAAAGTATTTCGACGATTTAGACTAAAGATCTATGATAACTTCGAATGTATACATATTTAATTGCATTTAGACCGTGCCAGGTGTAAAGTACAAGGCTTGTATTGTTACTGTAGATAACTTTTGTTATCAAACGCTCGCTGGCGGTCGTCGTCACCTGCCCCGGGGGTACATTACCATATCAACAATCATAACTGACTTTATTTCGTCTGTAAATTGTATTTACGTAAATATCGTTGATTTAATGACTCAGTTACGAAGTCAATTATTTCGTTTTTTTATAACATTAGTATCAGTATCAGACTTTTTTTGCCAAATAGCTTTTTACATATTTGATTTTTATATAGCTAGTGGGTCGTACTATAAAATAACTAAAACATGATCTTTTTTCTCTCTCTTGCTTGACATCTCTGCTTTGCCAGTGTATATACAAATAACGAATATTTTATTTGAGTTTTATTTTATTAAAACAGCACAGAATCCATTTTTGATGCAAGAAGTTATTTATGTTTTAAAAATATTTATTTATATATCTGAAAAAGTATTTTTGTTTATTTATGTATATAAAACAAAAAACATGTATTAATGAAATAAATTTTGACCTAGGTGTTGGAGAATGGGGTCCCAGCATGGGTGTCGGTGTGGGTGGCGTGGGCGTTGGCGCTGGCGAGTGGTGGCTGGGACTTGGTGCACCACTGTGGCATGACGCACCACCAGCTGCTGCCTTCAGAGCTTTACTGCACAGGTAATTCGATAACCAATCCTGAATTATTAGAACTTTAAAAACTTCTTAGTACTTTTCAGTTTCTTGCCAGTTCTATTTGGTAGACTCTACATTCCGAACGAATGCTAGCTTTAAGTTTTATTTAATGAGAGCCTACTCGAATAGAGTATATTTTATAAAATATATATCTATAATGATACCAGGTTACCAACTTAAGAGCTGCTTGTGTAATATATATCCCTTGAGTTGGTAATTTCTTTAGAATCTATAAATAGTTAATGACAATAATTTAAAAAGACGTTATATTAATTCGACGATCAATTTAAATGAGAAGATTATTTTGAGACAAATACATATTCTACATTTTACAAAGGAAAATAAACTTTTTTAAGGAAAGCTCTTAAATACGATATTAGTCAATAAATTAAATGTCTATAAACCTACTTTATGCGCTTATATAGTCTATTCAAAATTATGTAATAGCTAAAGGTGCAACCAGTTAAAAAAAAAGTGAAAATCAAATTATACTTTATTCAAGTAGGGTTTTACAAGCACTTTTAAAAACTTATTTTTTATATTAAGTGAAGTTATTTAAGTTCTATGTTAGTTAAAAACGATCGGTCTGTTATCACTGTTTGTTGGCGTACTATATATCTACATATATAATATTGGTGTACATAGCTTAATGTAATATCTCTTTGGCCAGGTATGTCCTAGCTCTGCCGCCACCAGCGCCGATGTCGCCGGCCGCGCGCTCCCCGTCGCCCGCGCGCTCGCCTCGCCCCGCGCCCCTCCCCGCGCCCGCCCCCCTGCCGTCAGAGCCTCTGCGGCTGCTGCACGACCGCTACAGTCGAGTGCACACGTAACCAGGTGTAATATACTACATGTAAGGCTATGTGCTCCTGGTACCTCTCAACGCTTCGGAGATTCGGTATATTCTTGTGTCGAAGGAACACTAAGCATAATTAAGCAGATTATAAAAACACAATAATTCCAAATACATATATCAAAACATGAGGAGAATAAGGACAATTTGATGTGATTGGAATTAATCCTCCATTTCCTATGTTTGACGAAATACGATTTATTTGTTTTACTTATTGTACATTACTACAAAGAAGTATTGTATAACACTTTTTTGCCGTTCGAGAGTCGATTTGGTACAGCTTGTTTTATTGAGATTGTTGTCGTCTCTGAGAATGTTAAATGTTAGTTCAATCGTCTATGTGTCATTGATTGTGTGATTCGATACAGCTGCTCGTGTGCCTTACCTTTCGATGTCGTGTTGTAGGCACTCTGTTCAGTATCTCCCCTGATCTCAAAGTAATTATTATTAATTAGATATTGTAAATATTAATTATTATAAATAAATTATAAAATCATTTATTAAAATTTTAGTTTTAAACACCGAGTGTTACATATGTGTAAAGTATCGTGTAAGTTTAGTTATTAAGTTACATTGTAAATATTGTATATTGTTAAAGTAATTATGAATTTCATTTAAAGATTAATGTATTAACAGTATGTAGTTGCTATCTCTCATTAAAGAGTAGATTTGACCAATGTGCATGTGTTAGAATTTCATGAAAATGCAGGTTTCCTCACAGTGTTCTCCGTCTGACTAGACGAAAACTTATATCGATTTTGTATCTTATTTCACGTTTTTTAACCACTGGGGTGGTTGGTGGTCATTGTGATTTGTAAAGATGTTATTAAGAATCACAAAAAAATAGTACTGTTTATAGTTTTGTTCGTGAAATTATGATAAAAAGTGCATATTGTACAGCACCAATATCGATGATATTGGCTAAACATTCCATATAGAGAGTCGTTTGAAACTGAAAGACAGTCGATGTGTGTATAGTAATGATAAACAACTACTAGGGTAAAGTATGTACGCGTAGAGTCTATTTATCGAGATGTAGTGTAGCGAGTTTGCAATATTGTCGCCGTAGTTAATAAACTAGATGAGAAATTTATATGATTTTCATTGACTGAACCCTGACTTAATATACCTACAAAACTAGTCTAACGAAAGCTAAAACTTACATATGTACTTTCCTCTACAATTTATTCAATACTAACACGATGATTCAAAAGTGCCTTTGTGAGCCTACTTGAATAAAGGATATTTTGTTTTTAATTAAAATATATCTAAATGTTAACCATTTATTTACTAAACTTTTGTTTGATAAGTCATGTCAACCATTTTGGATTTATATGATAAGATACCTATACATGCGAGTCTTAGAAACGAAACTAAAGCCATCACATAAGTAACTTAAAAAAGTAGAGTACAGCCTGTAAATTTCCCATTGCTGGGCTAATGGCCTGCTATTCCAATGCGTGATGGTGGAATGCACAATGCACATGTGGCAGAATTTCTATGAAATTAGCAACATGCAGGTTTCCTCACGATGTTTTCCTTCACCGCCGAGCACAAGATGAATTATAAACACAAATTACGCACATATGTATATATTGGTGCTTGCCTGGGTTTGAACCGGAAATCATCGGTTAAGATGCACGTGTTCTAACCACTGGGCCATCTTAGCTCTTGGTAACTTAGTTGCTATAAGAAAACAGATAAACTTCCATCACGTACACGGGGCTCAAATTACAGCATTATTTTTTCGCCCTACCTTTGATTTCTCGACTAATTATCATTATTGCCAAAATGTTGCTGTCACAGATTTAAACAAATTATTATTGAATTCTAAAGAATAAAATTGTTTTAGCATATTGAAATACATACTATTATGGGCACAAAACGTTAAACAATTGTGTAGATATATTAAGGATTCTGAAGTATTTCATAACATATAGAGAAGGTATTCATATTCCACAAAACATAATTTCCACACCAAACAATTATAACCTATTCAACGCTTAACAATAAAAAATCTATTAAATATTGAACAAATTCACACGCAAAAAGATTATATATTCATTTAAGGTACAATAAAGTAAAGAATATGATCTATTTAATTACAATACAAACAGCCATTAAACATGGCTCGTAGTGAGACTATCCTGTGTTTTTATTATGAGTTATTTTCTTTGTTTCATTGAACGCTCCGATCTCGATATGTTGAGGAAGGTTATAAGTTTATAACACACACGTTACTGTAGTGTATACCACATTACATTAACGTACAAATACGCGGGTTAGTTAATCATAAAAAAAATCCCTAAACATTCATAACTCGCCATCAGATGAGTGTACAAGAAGCCACTTCAAGTCCATTATTTGCCAACACGCGTCGCACAATCGCATGAAGCCCTATCGATTCCTTCACCGCTGTCCATTATAATCTAGAGCATTGTTTAAGACCCCCTTTCGTCCCGCCCCCACCAGTATGTTCGCGATCGGCACAAGATTAAATTTGCGTCTCTTAACAAAGAAGGCGAGTGTTTGAAGAAAGATTAATTTGGGAAAAATTGGGCGCGGGGCTAAGCCCACTTACCACCCGTTGTATCCTCCACCACATCTACCATACTATTCGCGTGATATCGACCCTTATTTCAGAGGTCATAAGGACCAAGATGCTGTAGAGGTATATAGTCAAAAGTCAACGTGACGATTTCTATACGTTCGCGTGTTTTAAAAGTGCTCGATATGGGCTGTACAAAGAATAGACTCAGTCTGTAGTCCCATTTATGACTATTGAAATATGTACAGGTCTTTTTTTCCCATTCGCAGCGCACTGGAATATTTCGATTTGGGGAAAAAATAGTAGATATACCCATTAAATATATCATTTTTTTATCAAATTTAGGAATTAATATTCTGACTTTGTCAACCCATCGATGTTTTTAAAGCTACGGTATATGAGAATAATTAATAAGTTGAGTTTGAAGCTATTGGAGTCAATAAGCCTTAGAGTGGAAAACGCGAATAGTACGTTTTCAAGGATAATCGGAGATACTTGATTTATTTGGTGTCAGGGCTTTGTGCAAGCCTGGGTAGGTACCACCCACTCATGAGATATTCTGATAGTAACTATAGGCACAAGGGACATAACATGTTAGTTCCCAAGATTGGTGGCGCAGTGGCTATGTAAGGAATGGTTAATATTTCTTACAGCACCATTGTCTGTGAGGGGTGGTGACTGCTTACTATCAGGTGGCACATATGCTCATCCGTCAACATATTCTATAAATAAAAAAAAATAAAAGAAATAATAGTATACCCTAAAATCAGATGGAACAACAACAGTCAACAATGTCTTGAAAAGTGGTGACGGTGACGTTGGTGAGACCCGACCCGGTGGCAGATGGCAGGCAGCCCGTTATTTTGGCATACATTCGGAACAGAGGTATTTTCAGCAGTGGACTATAATTGGCTACATAATGATTCATTTTCTAACAAAATATTATGACGTTTATTGGAAGAACAAATAATATACACCCAAATATTACGAACAAAAAAATCATTCAACACTTCAATGTTAGCGAAAAAAGAGAGAAAATTATTATTATACATAAGACACGTGATTTGAAAATAAACACAAGTTTGTTTCCGTTTAAATAAAAAAATTGAGAATCTTCCAAAACTAATTATAAGTATTAGTCATATTTCTCGTAATTTGTTGCGGTCTTTGGTGAGCAAACATCAGGTAAGTATTCTCTATATGATGATGCACTCTTAAGAAATTAAATTGTATTTTTATTTGTAACAAGTGTCTCGTCCTAGCTTCTCAGGGATGCAATTAATTAGTAAAGAAAATGATATGATAAAAAGATTTCTGCCAGTGAATATAATAAACTGGGTCATCAGTTTCGGAGATTATCTTTTACATTTAAAATATGTTACATACATATTTTATAATTTTTATAATGCATAGAAGTATATATATACCAGCTACTCGTTATGGCTTTGCACAGAATAAAGTACCAATATTTCTTAAGGAGTATATCAACGCAACACACAGGAAGTTTATTTTCTTAGAAGATTATTTGCATGAATATGTGTAATCTGTACTCAAGCAGTGGATTGTTAATATATACAAACAACAACTGTATATTATGATGTCCGCATCTCCGATTTTGGCCACAGTGATCATTAAGAGAGGCTGCTTGCAGCGTGTACAGTGTGTGCATAAAATGTATCGCTTGTGACCACAGCGACCATTCATAAGAGAGGCTGCCCTTAGCGTGCACAAGTGTGTGGGTAAAAACAGACCTGTGCTATTCTATTTCCTCACCATTCTTTGACTTGCAGTGGTCTGGGAGTCTAAAAACTTCTAAAGTTCAAACTCCCCAAACACCAGACTCCGTGTCGCTACTGAGAATTTTCCAAAAAATCCTAGAAACTTTTTGAATCGCATACCTTATATTTAATATTTTATCGAGAATATTTTAAGTCAAGTTGTTAATGACTTAAGCTGTTCCATATAATAGGAGATTAAACTTACATTAAGTTATCTACAAAATATATTACGAAAGTTTATCCGCATCTTAATCTCAGATCGCTTTACCTAATCTTCTTAAGCTATTACCCCCTCTCGGCGAGTGGTGGGGGCCAGTTGGGGAGTAGTGTAATTGGCGGGCAGTCACCGCATTACGACCCGCTCAGTTTGGTAAACAAGGGAGTTAATTTAACTAGAGTTATTGCGGTTACCGATATTAAATTACATTCATAACTTCAAACAAGCGACGAGAAATGTTTTCGAAATTAAATATTAAACTATTACAGCGCTAGTTAAAATTAATCGGCAGGTATTTGAAGCCGGTTAACTGAATTACTACTGAAGCTGATATTGTTTTATAAAATCATAAATATAGTACCCTCTATAAAGTATATGTATTGTCCCGTGTTTAGTGAAGAGGTTTCAAATGTATGCGTCAAATATGTCTCCCTAAAACAAATATAAACATTGAAATTAAAATAAAAACGACCAAAAAAAAATTGCTTATATATTTTTGGTTTGTAACAGCAGATTTATCTTTTAATACAGAGCAGTCTTAATTAAATGAAATTATTTTTTATAAACATATCAAAAAAAACTTTATTCAAATAGGCTTTTACAAGCACTTTTGGATTGTAATTTTACAATAAAGTGAAGCTACCACCGGTTCGGAAACTATCGAGAAGAACCGGCAAGAAACTTAGTAGTTACTCTTTTTCAACATTTAAAAAATACAATCATATAAGTTAAATACAATTATATATGTATATAATGAATCTTGCCTGGAAGTCAACAGGTATTAATTCCAAGCTTTTTTATCATCTACAAAATCTTGTATCGAATATTATGCATTTCTACCAATGTTTTTTTTATAAACGATTTGAATTTACGAAACGGCAAAGTTAAAAATGTCTGCGATACTTTCAGATTATCTAAGTACTCATTAGTCGAAATTGTATGTACACATTAGTCGAAACTCGATCGTCACTCATTGCAAACACGATTGCGTCTTAAATTACAATTGTCAGTTATTTCAGCGATAACTGCGATAAGAAAAATGGATTAGCCGGTATATAACACTACATAGTTTGACACGAGATGTTTTTTTTACATGACTCATAAGATTAATAATATTCCTTCGGAGGATGAACAAAAATTCGTTTTCTTTATTAATTTAATACAACACATTCTAATGTGCAAAATTCTACTACACATTCGTGCACTGACAATACCTACACTTTTGTATTGTAAATAATGTATAAGCATTTTAGGTACAGATATATTGAGAATTAGATACGTCAAATTTATCAATAAAGTTTTGTACTGTCTGTATCTTTGTAAGGCTATATCAATTCTGCGCTTGTAGGTAATGAACGCGTTACTGTCTTCGCCTATAGTAGATCTATAGCGTTTATAAGTCTAGTATTAATCAAGATTTTCCACGAATTGTTCACTATATTTATATAGATATATGAAATGCAAAAATCACAGTGTTGCTAGACTTTATTTCGAACAGTCAGTGTAGTACTCAAAGAAATAACCATCTCTACCGACGTGAATATGCCACAAGCCAGACATAGAATATTCTTAAATCATTACTGGCACAGTTGGCGTCTACGACGATTCCGTGTGCCTGCAATTACTTTGGCTTAATTACCTTAAAACCGGAACTTACAACGTATAGTATACATTGTTTTGTTTTTAACGCTAAATATATGTAAGCAAGTTGTTGCCAGATGGACCTACTTAACGAATATGTTTTAATTTACTTAGATAGTCTTTTAAACTTAAAATAAAGCGTTTTCATCATCTTTATTCAAGCCTGTCTGGATAGCTAACACTTATCAGATGTTTAGATTTTCCGGTGTGGGTAAGTGAGCCAGTGTAACAGACACAAGAAATATAACATATTAGTCCCAATTTGCTTGGTGGGGTCATTTAAGGAATGGTCAAGTCCATATCATAAAGAAAACTTTGAACAGTTACTATGAACCTATTTAGAAGAAAATCCAAAACGTATAGGTACTATGGTTTTAATTTTATAATATTGAAAATTTTAAATTGTAGCATTCAACAATGAGGCTGTGAAGAATGGCGACAGGACGAATCTGCCTTCCAGTTATTGTTGATAGCAATCCGAGTCAAACGCACGCCTCATCAGCCAGAAAAATGTAATTACAGCGCTAAGTAGATCTAGATAATGCTGCGGTTACACTTACGGACATTTTGATATGGAGCTTGATAATGAGACATGTTGTGTAGAGTATTGATATGTCAACGGCAGGATTTATGATTTGATTATTATTATCGATGATTTATTCTTTGTAGTTATTATATACACATTACTCCAGTCATCTCACGAGTGTTAGTCATTGGACCAAAGTTGATAATTAGAAAGATTTTTTTATGGTATAGGTTGGCGGACGAGCATATGGGCCACCTGATGGTAAGTGGTCACCATCACCCATAGACAATGAAGTTGTAAGAAATAATAACTATTCCATCGTCAATGAGCCACCAACCTTGGGAACTAAGATGTTATGTCCCTTGTGCCTGTAGTTACACTAGCTCACTCACCCTTAAAACCGGAACACAACAAAACTGAGTACTGTTATTTGGCGGTAGAATAGGTAACTGATAAGTGGGTGGCACCATCAATATCAAAATGAATTATATCGATTTAAATTCTGTAACTTTAAGATAATTCTTTTTATTTACATATCTCGCTAGGTTGTCATCAGTCACTAAAGGATTTAAATGAATTGTAAATACAGGCAAGAATGACATAATATCTTTGTCCCTATATCAATAGTTAATACTTAGTATCTTTGACTTACAAATATAAAGAAATATGTTTTTTAATAATTACTAAACAGTTCGATAACGTAACACTTACCTAGTTTTTTTTTTTTCTTTATTTTAAGAGCTTTGCCGCTAAAGCGACATTTCGTAGTAATAAGTTTATGATCGTTCTATCAAAGCTTGGTAAACTATCTTATACAATTGTTTTGCAGAGTTTGACTCAGGAACTGATAAAATGCTACTTGATAATGATGATAAAATGTTACTTATTTGTAAGCACGTGTGGCGTTGGTCTTACGCGGGGAGGCTGTGCGCTCCGGGGGCGGCGCGGCCTGGCCGTGACATCAGCATTGTTGCATCTCTTAATTACCGAGATATTGCTATCATCTCGTTAAATTATCCGTTCTACCCTTGAGTTTACAATACACTTGTTATGAACGCTTAACATTATTTTCATGTATAAAATATCATACAATATTATATTCGTTTCAGTTGTAGATTGGGATGTTGTTAGACCTTTACGTTCGAATTAGACTGGTCATTAGGCGTTATTGTATAAAAGCCATGAAATGTTTATATACATATAATACTAAAATAAAAGTTACTCCTTATTGCATGTGCTAGTGAAAGTCCCGTCAAGCAATGGTTTTTTTTTCAAGCTGAAATAAAGCTGAAATTTTTAATTTTGAGATGTAAATTCGAGCTACTAGTAGTTAAGAATTTATTTTTTAATGTTTTTGCTGGTAAACCGTGCAAAATGTTGAAAAATTTGAAAACCTGGGATATTCTGTGTAAATACAGATTAACGAAAAAAATTTTTTTTATAACTTTAGTATCATACACAATTTAATCTTTACATAAACTTTGGTTACGTCAAAATACTTTACATTAATCTCTTTGTGTTTTGTTTAATACTAGCGACACGGCCCGGCTTCGCAAGGGTGCCATACTATCAGTATACGTTTGTAATGAAACAAGTAAATAAGTATATTTACTACAGAATTTGTTTATTTACGATATATTGACCATGTATTATACAAAAATCTCCCTCTCGAATCGCTCTATTTTTTAAAAAAAAAACTATATGAAAATCCGTTGATCAGTTTTAAAGATTTAAGCATACATAGGGATATAGGGACAGAGAAAGCGACTTTGTTTTATACTATGTAGTGTTGTTCTATTCAATGAACATAATGATGCATTATTACACACAGTATTATATATTTAACAAGATAAATATCGCAGTGGGGTGGAACTTTGATACGGTTAGTTTCAAAGTTTGCCAAACATTTTTAATATTGGACCTTGATTTATGTTTCATATAGTTTAATTATTCAGTTGTTTATATAGCTGCGATATTTTTTAAAATCATAATTTGAATTTCGCGCCTTTATCAGTCTTGCCTGTTTCGGGTATTTTTGTTATATTTAATCTGTGCTAACATTGATGTGCGAGTGTTAACTGTAGCTTAATTACAAAAAAAAGGTATTGCTAAGCGAATTTGAAAATTCAAATAATTCAATAGACAATATTAAATTTATGTTTTTTTTGTTCGCGGAAACTGAAGTAATTTTAGGTTATGTGTTATTTTAACACTAAACTTGGCCTCCGATGGCCGTCCTCGTGTTCTTTTTACCACCCGATTGGTTTGGTGTATTTTTAATGTCTGATTACACGACACCGTCTACTATTTTCATACTCCATATGCATACTCTTATTTTACTGACTTTTATAACCTTTTTATTATACTTGACTTTTTTATTGTACATAAGGGTTTACAAGTAACTATTCCTTACATAAATAAGGGCAAGTATAGTCTATTTTTTAAATATTAATATTTTTGTAAATATTTTTGTTAGTTATTTTTTTGTTTATTTTTAGGTATTTATTTTTCTTTCTACATCATAAATTAACTTAAACTTCTTATTTTTACTCATGTGGTGTGATCCAAATCTATCTATCTATCTATCTATTTTTAAAGTATATCTGACCAAATTCTACCACGTGAGTTTGACTTTTGAAAATGAATTAACATACACGAAAATATTGAGTCATATTGATTTGTCGATATTAATACGAAACTGACTCTGTTTATCTTGTTACACGGTAAAATCATTGAATCAAAGTAATTTATTTGAAAACCTAAACGAAAGCGAAGATGAGATAGAGAACTGGTATCAATATCAATACCATTTTTATTGTGCATACAATAACAGCCTGTATTCCCACGGCCTCCTCTCCCTTTGAGGAGAAGGTTTGGCACATATTCCACCACGCTGTTCCAATGCGGGTTGGTGGAATGCACATGTGGCAGAATTTCTATGAAATTTGTCACATGCAGTTTTCCTCACGATGTTTTCCTTCACCGCTGAGCACGAGATGAATTATAAAGACAAATTAAGCACATGAATCAGCGGTGCTTGCCTGGGTTTGAACCCGCAATCATCGGTTAAGATGCACGCGTTCTAACCACTGCTCCATCTCGACTCTTATTATGCATAATATGTTTTATATAAGATAGCTATTGTTACTAATGTGTGATGTTCTAAATACCTACATATTTATATGTGATGTTGTTGTTATGTTGCTTTTAATTTGTTTTTGTTATGTATATATAGTAAGGAGTAGTCTTCTTGTATGAGAATGTATTCCAAAGTAGGATAACAATTATACAACGAATTATAACACAAAGATTTAACGTTCATCTTTTCTACAAATCTTAAATATAAAAAAACTCACATTTGAAGTAATATAATATGCTCATGAGATGTAAGATTTTTTTTTTTTTAAATAGATTATAATAAGGTTGCCTTATATGCTATTTATTAAGCTACCACCGATTCGAAACGAAGAAACTCAATATTTATTCTCACCCAGCAACCAATTGATATGTATTTAACACATCAATAGATACATAAATCAATTCGATCTTTATTTACAAGAAAAACCTTCATAAAATATTTTAAACAGTCCTCTAATGCGGATAATCACGCTCTCATAAAACTAATTTGTTTTCGGAGCTCGTTCGCAAACAACCAGAGTTTTTCTACCCTTTTAATAAACCTCATCTCTGTCCCTGCTGTATCCACACGGAATGATACAGCGAGCCCCGAGCTGCCATTGCAAAACGACCCCTAAGTGTAAGGGCATTAGGCGCACGCAGGCCGTATGCGAGTAGGTGTATGACGTACAATAAGCTCACAAATCGCTCTGAATAAACTAATAAATGTCGAACCCGGTCGCCGCTCGCCCACAGATGAAATTATCTTGCGACAGCCGCTTATGAGTGGAATCAATATACGATCATCGCAATAAAAGCTCCAGATGTTTGTCGACCCCCTCGTCCCCGGGCCCCCAGCTCCCGCCCGGGGCCCCGTACACGCCCGCTCCCCGGCGCCGGCAATTTGCCCGATATTAAGTTTATACAGCGATTTGTACCCTTCTTTACACCGGTCGAAAGGCGCAACGTATACTACGATAAATTAAATTATGATAAATGTTTTTCTTATAAGAATTATATATAGTTTAAGACTGTTTACTTTTTATTTTTAAACAGTAATTTTAAAAAATCAATAAAGTTGGTAGGCACTCATTTCTAGTAGTTAATTTAGACGGAAGCAAAGTCAAAGATTTCTATTTTGTTTTATAAACATATTGTATTAAATTTTTGGCTACTTTAATATTATTAGGGTGAAACAAAATTTGGAATAAATTATAATCAATTGGAATTTAATCGAATCAAAACACAATCACATAAATAATATAAAACGGAAATTAAAGATCAATTTCACACATTATTTTCTATATATTGAACTTCGATAATTTTTCGTAAAAAGCATTATTCCAACATAGAAAGTGGTACAATTAATCTTAAATTATAATTAAATCTCGTTAAACAAAACATGTCAAGAAGCGTGTTGTTTCAACGCAGTGTAAGTCACACCATCAGTGGTCCAGAAGCGACAGACACAGATCACCAGAGCTCTCCGCTTAGCGCTCCTCTAAACGATATTGGTGATTAATTTACACCTCGAAATCCTACACGTTTCTTTAGTTCTAGTCACTTATATATAATTATTGGTAGCACTTTGTATGAACCCGTTTGGGTAGTACATAGTACTGTTGTGTGTACATTTGAAGGGTGATGACTGGCTTGAGACGTAACGACTTAGTTCCCATGGTTGTTGGGTCGAGGTGGCCCGGTGGTTAGAACGCGTGCATCTTAACCGATGATTGAGGGTTCAAAGTCAAGCACTCCTTATTCATTTCCTTAATTAGTCTTTATAATTTATCTTGGTTCGGCGTTGAAGGAATACGTCGTAAGGGAACTTGAATGTCTCTAATTTCATAAAAAATCTGCCACATGTGTATCCCACCAACCCGCATTGGAACAGCGTGGTGGAACATATTATGGCGTCGTCAAAGGGAGAGGAGGCTTTAGTCCAGGAGTGGTAATTTTATTTGTTGTTGTCCCAAGGTTGGTGGAACATCAGTGATGTCTTTCAGCAGTGATAACAGTTTACAATAAAAAATATATCAATAAAAAAACACCAAGTTTCTGTTTAGTAGTAAGTAGCTTGATTTATCCTTAATTCAGTAATGTTTCGATTCTATAATTTATAACTTTGCCATATCCCGTGTTATGAGTTTTACTTGGTTTGTCGGGCACCAATTCAGAGTATTGGGTGTAGTATCAAATCATGCTTACCAAAAAAGACCTTACCGTCGAAACTAAACCAGCAAACATCGTGTTGCCTTTTTTATAGAATAGGTTGGTGGACGAGCATGGGCCACCTGATGGTAAGTGGTCACCATCACCCAAAGACAATGACGCTGTAAGAAATATTAACTATTCCTTACATCGTCAACCAACCTTGGGAACTAAGATGTTACGTCCCTTGTGCCTGTAGTTACACTGGCATACTCACCCTTCAAACCGGAACACAACAATACTGCGTACTGTTGCTTAGCGGTAGAATATCTATAGATATATTAAAGTTTCAGATCTATAGGTTCATAGGGAGTGGTTGTGATTCATTTTGCAGATTTAACCGAAACAAACTAATACAAAAAATAATATTGTAAGTTAAATAATGTATACCTTCTGTAGACTAGTCCCACTGCTGGTCATAGGCCGCCTCTCAACTGGAGGATTAGGATCAAGCAGACCTCCCCGATCCTTCTATAGATATAGCACCATGCTACTTCAATGTTGGTCTGTATATCATCAGCTTCTCATCCACTGCTGGACACAAATATACAAAGGCTTCAAGCTCTGTTTTACTGTACTCTTTAATTTCTATTTTCTTAATTATAACTAATTTCAGTTTCACTTTTGGCAGGATTCAGGCCAAATTACTAGAATTGAACCCCATTAAAACGATTTTTATTGAAACATCAATTGCAATGCGGTGATTTACTCGACCACCTGACAATGAGTATGGTAAGCGGTCACCACTGCTCATAATTATTGGCACCGTATGAATTTTTAATCATGTCTTAATGCTTTTAGAGTAGGTAATGTAAAACCCAAAAATAATGACAAGAAATATCAGGCGGTATTGTCTAATTGGACAGCCGCACACTACCGGACCAAGTAAAATATTTACTATACAACTATATTTCTTACAATTAAACTCTTTGTTTGTAATCACTGACAAGTAAGCGCACTTCGGTCTCGCACATTCATAAATTTTTCTCGCGAAACTCACTGGTTTCGAAATAATGTGCGCAAACATGCCGTGGGAAGCGCACTAAATTATGTGTTTTGTATTCAATGCTTCATTTGATTAACTTCGTATTGGCTTTTATTAAACAAACCCTTAAAGGGTTCGATGAGAATTAATTCAGAATTAATTAAAATAATTATTTAAAAGACTCTTGTTAGGGAATTATTATAAATGTACAAAATCAATAATTGATTTATTAATTTATTAATATTTAAATAAATTATGAATTGGATAATGTAATGAAAAGGTTTATTCAGAGTTTTATTGAAACCGAAAATATGTTAACATAAAAATTTAGTGAATAAATATGAATATTATTCAATTAATTAAATAACTGAGGAGATACAGAAAAAATAATAACGTACTTTTTTAATAATAACAGTAACTCTTTCAAGATGTAGTAATTATAACATATATATTTTCGATACATTATAATATACTCATATATTAAATTAGATTATTTATTGATTTCACATACACAGCCTCCTTCAAGTCTTGTAGTGCGGTATTCCTTACGTTAAAAATAAATGTTATTAATAATTGAATAGCAAATCCTCCTTGATAGCTAATGTCGCGTTTCATATATATATTAATATCAGGCAACAAATATAATCACAAACATGTAACAATCATTACTAACAGTTACAAGTGATTGTAAGTGTAATTGTGTCTTGTCGTATATGTAGCATGATATTAAAAAAAATGGATCCCGCTGAGTTTCTTCCGCCGGTTCTCCTCAGGTCTGAGGCGCTAAATTCCGAACTGGTGGCAGATTTTTGACTATCAATAAGAAAGTGTAATCTATTTTGAATAAAGATTTATGACTTTGACTTTGACGATTTTTGTCATCGAAGGCCGTGAATTTGATTAATATTGTTTCATTGTAGTGCATGTTAGCATTAGCTCGTAATCAAATAAATTATGCAAACAATGACACGTGCGTATCCTGTTACCACTCACAGCGACCCTCAGCGCACCTGTGTTGTATTATTCAAGATAATTATCAATTATTTGGAAATCGTAAACCACTATTGACGAGTATTCGTTTTAATATTAGAAAAGTGCTTTCCATTTTAATATACTGACATAGCAGAGTCTTTACCTTCTTTTGAGATGAAGATGGAATTCCTTCAGTAGATTTAAGTGTGCGTTTATCCGTCTTTGATATCGTAGTTAAACGAATGAACTGATTTTGTTGTAGTTTTTATTTTTAAGGTAACTTTATTGATAGTGTTTATTCACCAGTCCTTTTAATTGATGAAGTAATATGAGTAAAGTAAAGTAAATTACTGTAAATTACCCACAGCTGGGCTAAGGCCTCATATTCCATTAAGGAGAGGGTTTGGAACTTATTCCACCACGCTGTTCCAATGCTGGTTGGTGGAATGCACATGTGGTAGAATTTCAATGAAATTAGACACATGCAGGTCTCCTCACGATGTTTTCTTACACCACCGAGCATGAGATGAATTATAAACACAAATTAAGCACATATACATATATATAGTGGTGCTTGCCTGGGTTTGAGAGATTACTGGGCCATCTCAGCTCTAGTAATATGAGCAAGTCCTGATATGGTCGATTTGAATTAAGTATCCTGAGATCAATGATACTAGAATAACAATGTAAGGTTGTTGCAGCGTCATCTGCTGTCAGCTGATACCCGACTCTTTACCTACTTATAGGAGATATGTCTGTCTATGTCTATCGATAGTCTGTGCTCATTATAATTTGTAATCGAAGATTTTGTAAATTTTAATTCAAGTTTTATTTTCAGAGTCATTGGTTGTTAATTAATATTGTTATATCGTTTCAGTTATATGAAGCGTGTAATTAGGCTAATTTTAATATTATAGGTGTTTTAAATATTAATCGAATTACAGACTTATAGTAGATCTAAAGTGCCCTGATTTAGACGATGGATCGTACGTGCCATTAATATTACAGGTGTCGTTTGATAAGCTGATAACGAAACAGCTGGCGGTTCCCGTAGTTATTTAATAAACTTTCATTATCTACGAGTTATAAAACCCAACTTTATTTGCGTTGTTTTATTATAAAAGCTAATAATGTTTAGATAATGTGTAATTTGAAATTGATATTAAATGAGATTATTAATTCTGTAATGATGTCCTTATGACAGGTTCCAGTTATGGTGACTATTTTTAATAGTGACAAGTCAACTTCACAGAATATGCTCCTGTGCACTAACGATCACGATCTTATAGGTCAATATTTCTCCTTGTGTGTGCTTTTGATGACCTCCGTGGTGTGTACACTGGTTTTCATGGGTACGCCATTCTGAAGTCCCGGGTTCGATTCCCGGCCAAGACAATGTAGATTATCATTAGTTTTCTATGTTGTCTTGGATCTGGGTGTTTGTGGTGCCGTCGTTACTTCTGATGTTCCATAACACAAGTGGTTTAGCTACTTACATTGGGATCAGAGTAGTGTATGTGATGTTTGCTCATATTTTACAAGTGTGTTAGTTGTAACATAGTCAACTATAAAGTCTGCGTTGATATTGAAAATTTCTCGACACTATAACTCGCATTTTACTTCACAGGAATTTACTTTATTAGCTTATCAATCAGGCCTTAGAAAAACTGCCAGTTATAACTCCATTATAGCACAATATCAATTGTGATTCCTGTGTTTCGACTCGAGTAAGAGAAACAGGCTATTAATATAAGGAATGTTTTACTTTCCTCGCAGTGAATGTAACTTTAATGATATTTTGTAATAAGACATACAGACAAATCTCGTTACGTTGTAATGTATAGGTGAAGCAGTTTATTGAATTACCCCTCACATGGCCCTCTGAACATAAACGATGTCGGGTTATCGACACTTATTGGTTTTTGATTGCGATAAAAAGGTAATTAATGTTCGCTAAACAAATCCTTCAGATAATCGATCATTACGGGCTTATGGATTACAGATAATAATTTGTAAAAATGACAGACATTTAATACTAGTTCTTTTATATATGAGACGAGATGGCCCAGTGGTTAGAACATGGGCAACTTACGATGATTGCGGGTTCAAACCCAGGAAACCTGGATGCTTTGGCCCAGCAGTGGGAAATTTCCGTGCTGATGTTGTTGTTGTTACATATGGCTCAGGTTAATGATGGCTGGTTATTTTGTTAACCTCATACCAAGTTCTCGAATCATGTAAGAGCTGAGGTGACTCGGACGCGTGTATCAAACCGGTTGTATGTTTTTATGTTTGTTATCGCTAAACACAGTTCTTTACGAACTGATTTGGATTTTTTTCTTGTTAGAGTTACTTCCCGGTTGATCTCTTTTGAATTTTATTAAAATATAATATAAAATCCCTGATAAATTGTTTTATGGGCTCCTGTTTTATTTGCCATTTATTTTAACAAAGGATTTTTGAAGCCCGTTTTGTAATACATGTAATTATTTTAAATTAACATGGCTATATTTACTATTAAAGTTATTAATTTCGGGATATGCACCATGTTGTTAGTTTTTGTTACGTGGAGCTCGTGAACAAGACATTCATAGATATTGTCGAAACATCGAGAAATAAAAAACATGGTAAGTATCCCGAAATTAATAACTTTAGTAATGTAATTATTATTGGGTTTATTGATAATTGAACCCACTATCTAAGAATCCATAGTCACAAGTTAGGTAATAAGATTATGATTAATAAGAGGAATATGTTACCTACTTTAATGGAGCCTTTTGCTGAAAAAATAAACTGGAACATATCGATATGATATTTCTAACAAGTCCGAAATGTTAACGAGTGCGATACAGCCGCGCTAATTGAACCCACCTACACACTACACAGCGTGCTGAAAAAAAACGCTTTTGAATAATTTACAAGATATAATGAAATAGTGACTTAAACTAACAAAATAGTTCATAATTTTAATGTTTTCAGGTCGTTATTTTTCCTAGAAGTATATTTAAACTAGTAGTTGCCTGCGACTTCGACCGCGTTATACGGCGGATGTCATTTGTTAGGGGAAGAAAGTAGCCTACGTCCTTTCTTTGAGTTATTATTTGCTTAATACCAAATTTTATCAAATTCGGTTTATTGGATTGGTTGTGAAAGAGCGACACACAGGGAGACAGAGTTACTTTCACTTTTATTATTCAAGGTATTTGCATGACAGTGAGAAGTACCCACCTACCTGCTTTGGGGAAGCGTGCTGGAATTAACCCCGATGCTTCTCATAGAAAACATAGGTTTTAGATCAGCAACGGGTCGTATACAGACTGTTTTTGCATTCAGTGATATGATCTGAAGATAATTAAGCTTATAATTAAACAAGTATTTAGGAATAAAGGGAATGTTAATTATTACTCTAATCCGTAGATGTGTAATAGATTTTAAATTAGATAAAAACTTCATAGTAACATTCGAGCGAATGGCTGAGCCATTCGTTAATGTATAAAACTTCGGCCACCCTGTACGTCGCGTGTCGGTTAAGCCAATCCCGCTATAATTGGTGCGAGCGATCAATTAGTCCGTTCTACGCTTTGCCGACTGAAGATTATTTCTGAACTGGAAAATCGTAAAAATAACTTTAAAAGCGACTTATCACTAACTAGGATGATTGCTGTCCTCGCTTTGTGTTGCTTCCATACGATCTACGCGTATGGAGAGGGAGGTACTCTTATTTTATAACTAGCATCTCTCTTTCGGCTCATATACATTGTCAAATTAATATGTGTAAGTATAAGTCCTATTTGGTCGTAGGACTTTGTGGAGGCTCGATTAAGTTTTTTATGTTATTATGAGCAAACGAGCAGGAGGCTCACCTAATGGAAAGTGATTACCACCGCCAATGGACATCTGCAACACCAGGGGTTTGCAGGTGCATTGCTGGCCTTTAAGGAAGGAGTACGCCGTTTTTTTCGAAGGTTATCAAGTCGTATCAGTTTGGAAAAACCGCCGGTGAAAGCTGGTTCCACAGACGGTTGTGCGAGGTAGAAAATGTCTTAAAAATTGCACTGTTGAGGATTATAGGTAGGTACCAACCACTAACGTACATTGGATAACGTCAAACAGCAATATTTTGTGTAGTTCCGGATTGACGGTGAGTGAGCCAATATAACTACAGGTACGAGGTATATAACGTATTAGATAAAAAAGTAAAGTTTGTTTATATTATTTTATTATTCATTAAATTTATATAAGTAGTAACCCCAGAGGTTTTTTGTTTTTCCAAATATTTTTGCATAAATAACCAATATATTTGACACATCTTTGCTCCAGAAATGGCTTATTATGTTGGTATAGACTTATGTTCAATGTCGCGCAACAATAACAATAATATAATTATTAATTCCAATACTATAGAGTATTATGTAAGAAACAATCTACCGTCAAGATAATATGAAATATCAGAAATTGGTATACGATTTGGTCAATTATAGTAATAACATTTTAAGGATACTCGCAACAAAATTTCATACCACCGTTAGAAGGTTAAAGATTACCGTTTCATACAACACTGCAGATCTTTATCATTCAAGATGTATGTGGTGAAATGTATGTGGATTTGAAGTTGATTTGTATAATGTCTGTAATTCAGGCGAGGCTCGCCGAGGCACGCCACTCTCCGGGACGCTGAGCTCCGTGGGCGGGGGCGGGGAGCACGCGCCGCCCATCTACCGGCCCGGCTCGCAGGCGTGCGTATTAACCGTGAACCATCTAACCGCAGTTATCCATACAGTAATTAACAGACTATCGAGTAATTAAGTCCATCATTATTTTATATGGTTGAGTCACTAATACGATTGTTTCACGGAAAATTATTGGTTTAACATTTATTGTTAAGTTTTCTGTGTTGTTGGGTTTTATACAGATATCTGCTTTGTCTAGGTTATTCCACATGATAATGAATTTGTTTAATCTATAATAATATTACAAATGTGACTAGTCTGTAACTCTGTCTGTCTGCCTGTCGCTTTTTCACGACCAAACCAATTAATCGAATTTGATGAAATTTGGTATGAAGCAAATTTGAACTACAAGAAAATACATAGGGTACCTCTTGGCTAATAGGTACATGATAAACAATCCCCTATAACTTGAGCGAAGCCGGGGGCGACAACTACTGGTTGAATAATTGTTTTAAGAAACTCAGTAGGCAGCACATGATGTGTTGCTACTTTGTCTTAGCTAAAATAAATTAAAATAACAATAATTAATTATAAACAATGTAACTCCAACTGGCTGACCTTCTTAACTGTCACACAATAATGTAAAATATTGATAGTTAATGGAGTACTCTTGAATAACTTACAACAAAAGCCTGTAAATATCCCACTGTTAGGCTAACGCGTCCTCTATCTTTGAGGACTTTTCCTCAAAGATAGAGGACGCGTTTTGGAAAATTTTCCACCATACTGTTCGGGTTGCGGGTTGGTCGAATACACATGAGGCAGAATTTTTATGAAATTAGACACATGCAGGTTTCCTCACGATGTTTTTCTTCACCGCCGAGCACGAGATGAATTATAAACACAAATGAAGCACATTAATATTTTGTGGTGATTGCCTGGGTTCGAATTCGCAATCATCGGTTAATATGCAGGCGTTCTAACCACTGGACATTCTTGGCTCAGAGTGTTTGAATGACTTGACAATGGCTGTTAAAGTCGTATATGTTACACAGATATGTGGTTTCACAATTCGTCAAACCAAAACCACCGCACCAATATTGGGAAGAGGAAACATCACAGTCTCTGGTCCCGGAAAACCGGAACTGCCTGCTCTGTGAGACGCAGGACTCGGGGGCGTGTCGGGCAATGCCCTCGTGTGTTTACTGCGAGCCGACTGTCACTGCGCTCTGTGAGAGGAGTACTCCGTGCTTGCGATGCACAGGTTCGATTCTGAGATACCTATGGATAGCTTATTCGATACCTACGTAGGTAATTCAGTACCTCATTAATCTAGTCATCATCTAGGCCCAGATCTTACCAATAAAATGCTATTAGGTTTTTGATAGGGTATTCCCAGAAGTTTGGTTATCAACACCGTTAGCAATCCTAAACCATGTAAGCTTTTATTTGTTGACTTTATGAATATCCTTCCGTAGTATGGAAGATTGTAGTTCCATTAAACTCTCTGAGAGAATAGAGACATAACCTAAGTTTACGTAGATATTTGAGCACTATAACATGTCCAGAGCATTAACTGCATTGCGTATATCTGCCGTTTCGAAAACCATCATTATTCTCATCATAGCGTTTTAGGTAAATGGATTGAAAATAGTTAATTTTTAAGGTAGACTTATTGACTGTGATCATTCGTGATGATTCGTGATGCGTGAATATTAATTTAATATACAATGTTCTGGTTTTAACCGCGATCGTACTTTTTTTATCCGATTTTCACCTGTAGCGTTGTGGTCACGTCCATACTCCAAGTCAGGCGACTGTTCTAGTTTTCTACGATCATGGTATTATTATTTTTGTCTCGATTATTTTAAAAACAAAAAAATTACTCGAAACCTTTGCTTTTCTCACGATAGTACAAACAACAGTACAGTGCTTCTAAGTATTGAATTGGTTCAGGTTCTATAGCCGAACAATAACAGTACAATTTTTACATAAAAATAATAATAAATAAAATAAAAATCCGCAGTGATAAAGAACCCGTTCTTCAAATGCATCCCCGGGGAGAAGTACATGGATGAGTGCGACTCCTGCCGCTGCACGGACGGCCACGGCGGCTGGTGCACGAACCAATACTGCGAATTCCGCTCCCTGCATCTCTACGCACTGAAGCTATCTGACGGAGAGTTCTATTAAAGTTTTTATATTTGCATTGTTTTTTATTTCTCTAATCAAAATTCTCTAAGCGATATCATGTCTGATGATGATAACATTTTGCAGGCGTAATGTTGTCTTAAATTTTCGCGATTATTACACATTTAAATAAAACTAATTATAACGGATGAATCGCGTATATTAAGTCTAACAAGTGCTAAGTGCTAAGTCTACCCGTGACCACGAACACTGCAAAGTGCTCGAAACGTCGGGATGTTTAAAAATAATTAATATACGCGATTCATCCGTTATAATTAGTTTTATTTAAATTTTGCAGGCGATTTTAATTGCAAGCATTTTAACAAATTGACTAACTGCCAAACTACATACTACCTTATTTATATACATATAGATAATAATTTGAATACATTCAGTACGAGTCGCCGTCCGCGGCTTCGCTTGCGTTTTTGAGGATTATTTGTCACGTGTTAGGCAAGAAAGTAGCCTATGTCCTTTCTCGGTGTTAAGGGTTGCTTTATAGCAAATTTCATAAAAAATAGTTCATTGGTTTAGTAGTTAAAGAGCGACAGAGAGAGAAAGATAGAATTATTTTCAAATTTATTATATAATATAGATGAAATACTTTAAAAACACATATTTATTATTAAATTTAATAAAAAAAGTAATAAATCTTTATATACGTAAATGCTTACCTATGAATTTGTAATATTTGCATTAATTTTAATAATTGCTTACACTTATATCATTCAAATCTCAAAGAGAAACAAAATCTGGTTTCTATTTTATGCTTCTTAAATTCACCAAACTCAATTTATTATGTAATTTTTGAAACGATTTGAGTTCGAACAAAAGTAGTCTCACTTATCTTAACATCCACAAAGAGTTATAAGTATTTAATCAGCTATTTAATAAATATCCTTTTGTAGTATTCGCAAGTGAAAAGGTTTGCACCCTTTTTAAAAGACTAAAAAGAAAGAACACTCAAATCTCAATATAATAAATAGCTTTTCATTGTTCCACTCCGTGTATAGCTTGGTTTACGCTTCGTCGGAGATTAAGGAACATGTTTCCCTTTTAATACTGATAACTCTCAACTGTGTTTAACGTTGATGGGATGAAATTTGAAAGTGACCTGAGAATTATTAACATTCTTAACCATCTATAAATATAATATAATTGGAGTGTGTCTTTGTAATATTAAAATAAACGCTCTTTACCAAATGTATACACGGCGCTTATACCTAAAGAACATTTTTATAAAATTTTTGTATGTCTGTTTGTTCCGGATAATCTCTGGAGCGGCTGGACCGATTTTGACAGGACTTTCACTGACAGAAAGCTGATATAATAAGGAGTAAATTAGACTATAACAATAACTTTTTTTGATAAAGTCATCCGCCCATGAGCCCACGAAGTCGCGGGCATAGATAGTTTAAATTAAATTAAATTCCATAAACTACAAAATTTAAGATACAATTCACTACAAGTGAATTCAAATTATTTTTTATCTTACACAACAAGTGCTAAGCGTAATGGAAACGTACACACAATAGTTTTAAATACACTTTTGTGCGGAACATCCGAGATTAAGTTAACGCGGTAGAAAATAATTAGTGGGAAAGTATTACCTACAAGATAATCTCGCCCACCCACCCTGGACAAATGCTATATTTACATTCGAAAACCAACCTTAATCCCATAGCAATAAGTGTGCTGAAAATAAGGATACACGGATGAACGCTCAGTTGACTCGCATTGAGTAAATATTTGTATCAATTAGAGAAATTCGGTAGCACATTGTTATACGCTGTAAAATTACAATATTGCTTTCAAACGATAGTAATCCTTGTAACAATAACCTGTAAGCACGTTTATTGAATGAATTGATATTTATATTGTACTTCTATTAGAATAACAATATATTTTACGAAGTGTGTGAAAAATTAAAATACACATGTATTTAGTAAAAAGCGATTATTTTAATAGTACAAACAGATACACCATTTTCATTATAATGTATAGTTTAATGTAATATGTAAATGTTTATTATATTTTTATAATATAATGCAAAATGTTGTACTGCCAATGTGTATAACAGCAATTGTTATATAAGATCATTAATATATTATTATAAAAGTTGGTTAAAATTGAACAATTCAACGGAGACCATATGAACTGTATAATGTATATATAATTTAAATTGACAAAACTTTTGAACTTTTTTTTAATTGAATTTTTGTCTTTTTTGAAACTACTCAGTTTCTGGTCGTTTCTTCTCAGTCGAATCTAAATTCCTAAGCGGTGATAGGTTTACATTTAATATAAATCTGTAAAATGACAAATCATAAGTGATCAAAGGCCTACTTCAATAAATTATAATTTGATTTGATTTAAATCAAGCATATTATTCGATACATGATTTTATTGATGATAAAAAAGCGTGGAGTCAATACCTGTTGACTTTCAAGCAGGATATATTAATTTAAATAATTGTATTTAACTAACATGACTATGTATTTTTAAATGTTAAAAAAGAGTAACTACTGAGTTTCTTGCCAGTTCTTCTCGGTAGAATCTACTTTCCGAACCGGTGGTAGCTTCACTTAATTGTAAAATGACGATTCAAAAGTGCTCATGATAACCTACTTCAATAAATTATAATTTTATTTGATTTCAATCTTCTCCGAGCTCAAATGCGCAAACGTCAATTACATGATTGAACGCTATAAAATAGATGCTGCAGAGCCATCTAGTGGCGACTTGTTGCAAAGTCAATAGTATAAAGTAATTAAACATACAAAAAATAACGGCGAAATTTATATTATATTATAAAGTAAATATGTTTTTGCTAACTGTGTAATAATTATCATTTTGCAGTATTCTTACAATTATGCTTTAAAACAGACTGGCTCTTTCATAGCTTTTAACTCTTTCAATACCGATATGTTATGAAAGTGCCTGAAGACAATGTTTTTTGTTAATGAATATTTCGTTAATTTTTCCATAGTATTTGCGGTATTTTCGTATTAAATATAGTTCTTAAAAAAATATTAATAACTGAAACAAAAAGTCAACTCTTTTTCAATTAAAACGATACTTTTTGATCCGTTTAGTAAACTGGCTCTTTCATGCTACTTCTCGCGTATTCTACTTGCAACAATAAGATGTAATAAATGAATAGTATACTGCAATAGGCTATTTGACAATGCGATAAATAAAGTATACTGAGTTGTAAAATGATTATTGATAAAAGAAATTTGAAAATAATAGTTAATTTATTCAAAAATCCACAAATAAAAATGCATTTTTTAAACGTTTGTCACATGACACAAAACACTCCTGATTTGCTTGTTAACCTCGTTTGCCTACTGCATGTGGATTATACTACGTACTAAAGATTACAGTACAGGCAAGTGACGTCACCGACCCCATTGCAGCGCCGTATTGTCCAAGTATCGTTTTCGCGCGCTATTTAAATATAGAATAGTTAATTTGATATGTTTCGGCAAATATATACTAGTTATAAAAAAAACAACTTAAACTGGGTGCCTTAACCTCTACTAAGTAACATAAAATGTATTTTTAAAAATAATAAAGAAGCCTATTATTAACACAATAAAGGGTCATGTTTCGTTCAACATATTATTAAAAATATATGTTACAGTACAATCTATAATTAGTATAATAGTATAGAAGTGTTCAGTGTTGTTGCAAAAATACACACAAACACATGTTTCCCATACTATACAACTCTATACAGTGACCTGATAACCCAGTCGGCGTTCTCAAAAATAACACTAAAAATATAACAATACGATCTACAGAATAAGTTTCCGTTTGAATCGGAACTTTAAACCAAAACTTTTAATTGATATTTAAGTAACTTGTATGAGCCGACAAACTGTCAACGCTACAAAAAAAATTACAATAGAAATGTATCAATTACATAGACGCAGGCGATCGTTGGTGAAAAGACAATTACACCTACGTACAAAATCTAACCAAAGCAAATTAAACCTTAACTTCCTAAATATAAAACACAATCTCGTATCTGCAAATATTTTCATAAATTAAGCCGTTACGTATAAAAATAGACTCAATAAATGTCAACTTAAAGTTCAAATTAGCTTGTTCATTAAAATCTTTGCCTTTAGCGACAATATAATGGAGTAAAACATGTGTATTAAAATGTGGTTTTATTGTGTGACAATTCTGTGTGTAAGGCGACGAGTGCGCCGGAAACGCGTTATGTGTGCTCATGCGCAGCCCAATTGTGAGGAACTGCTGAAAAAGTGACGTTAACTATACAACTGAGAACTTATATTTAAATTAATACTAGCGTTTGACAGCGATGCTATATATATATTGAGCGATATTTTTTTAAAGGCTGCACAAATGGCTTTATGGAACAGATCTGTGAGTTCTTAATAGGAGTTTTTTAGTATTGTAAGTTTAGTCTAAATTGTAATAGTATCATTACTACGCAATGTACCATCAACTTATGCTGATAATAATGATAGTTATACAAATATGTATTTAATGATATTATATTATTAATTAAAGTAGGTACTAATACTTTATATTGAAATTGATATATTATAGACTATACTAATTTTGGAAAAAAAAATTCCTTTTTACAACATACAACAGGCCAGAACAAAAGAAAAACTGAATTAAACCGCCCATAATTTTTCTGTTTACACGCGGACTGTAAGGTGACTTGTTTTTTTTTTAAATATCCATTGTGTTTTATTTTAGACTTATAAGCTGAACCGAGTCAGTAGTCTTCTTAATCAATTGAGCTTACAACCTTAGTAATATGTATGATTTGGTGATTTATTTATGTTAAGATAAATTCGAAGTTTTCAATATAAGTATTGCTATATAATTAATTTACAATTCAAAATTTATAATATGGCATATCACACATATTGGGTTCTATAATGGAATGTATGCGTATTTGCTGTTGTTGTATATGCTGTTGTTGGTTATTCCAAATACAATATATATTATATTTCAGAAAAAATTACGAAATCTTGTCTATTAATATAAAAATAATAAATAGCAACAACTAAACGAACATAAAGTTATGGTATAGCAAGCACAATGAGACCGCAGCTTTTGTAGGAGCTCGTCAATGCGGACCGCCCGCGGCGTCTTTGTGCGTACGCGCAGTTATTAGCCGCTGTAATAACCACAATAAATATAATAACCGAAAAATAAATATCAACACCGGCTCCTGTGGGGAAGGATTAGCTTTGTTCCAGCGCTTTGTAACAATGTTTATGCTTTAGAGATTACCCATTAGGTGATGTAAGAGTTTAATTATATACTCCAATTTCATATTTATAAAATGTTATAAAAAAATTGTTTATTTTTTTGTTGCTTCTCAATCATTTTTATAAGGATGGAGTACTTAAATGAATCGAGGATTTCTTTTAACTGCGAACGGCGTTGGATCCCACGTTAATTTATCTGTATTTAAACATACATATATCATCATATTTATTACATAGTATAAAACAAAGTCGCTTACAGCTGTCTGTCCCTATGTATGCTTAAATCTTTAAACTTATGCAACGGATTTTGATGCGGGATAGAGTGATTCGAGAGGAAGGTTTTTTGTATATAATAATACATGGAAAATATAGTAAAAAATATTGATAATTTAAAAGTTTCTGTTATGATGTCGTAAATAAACAAATTCTGTAGCATATTTAGTACTTACTAGCCCTAACATTGGGTAATGTTAGGGCTAGTCGCTAGTCAAAAATATTCACTCTTATCATGTTTTTATAAACCGCTGAAAAAGTGTAACTTCAAATCAAATCAAAATAAACTTTATTCAAGTGGGCTTTTACAAGCACTTTTGAATCGTCATTTTACAGTTAAGTGAAGCTACAACCGGTTCGGAAAGTAGATTCAACCCAGAAGAACCAGCAAGAAACTCAGTAGTTACTCTTTTTTAACATTTAAAAATACAAAGTCATGTTAGTTAAAAACAATTATTTAAATTAATATATCCTGCGTGGAAGTCAACAGATATTAGCTCCATGCTTTTTTATCATCTATAAAATCTTGTATTGAATAATATGCTTTTTCTACCAATGTATTTTTTTACAAACGATTTGAATTTACTAAACGACAAAGTTAAAAATGTCTGCGTAATTTTATTATAGGAGCGGAAAAAACTGTAATAGTATTTTAATTCTTATAAATGTATATAGATATGTCTCTATGGAAAAAATTTAAGGCTCTCCAACCGACATCTATCAATAAAACCGAATCTAATATTCCCATACAAATAAAAAACGCAGCTACAAAGGACTTATATAACACACTAGAGTGACAAATGACCGAGAAAGGAGCATTCTGATATCTTCGTCACAATGGTGTGTATTTCAATTACATTCGTGATATAATAGAACAGCATATATTAACTCACGCCTGAACTATTTTTGATAGAGATACGCCTAATTGTAAGGTTTTTGAGGAAAAAAATGACCCAAAAACCAAATTCGCACGGATTTTGTAAGAAAATACACAAAAGTGGTACAGAACTGACGCCCGCTGAGAATAGTCAATGGGTATCGTCACTTTAGAGATCCTCAGTGAAATGATAAATTAAATATTTTTTTTTTGGTTTTAATTTTCATGTTTATTTTATTAAACATATTATAGACTTTATTATTAATTCTTTGATCAGTACATAGTTTAATTAAAATTTCTTTAGAGATAAAAAAAATATCTTTAATTTTCTATGAGCGGTGCTCATAGAAAATTAAAGATTCACTTTTCATCGGATGAATATTATACTCCTGTTCTAGGATAATGAACAGGAAACAGGAGCAGAAACAAAGTTCCTCCTACGGTTTGACCGACTTTGATTAAAGTTTGTGTGTATTTAAGATTATTCTTGTATCTTTAAATTTAAAGGAAGATTCCTTTAAATTTAATTTAATAAATAAATGTCAATTCAACACTCGATTATCGATTTATTTCTTTGTTTGGGAACCACACCGAGCTCTTTGCAGATGTTTTAAAATAGAAACGTGAATAATCACTGTGTTCAAAGTATCTCAGACTCGATACCTTTCACGTATTGAATAACGTAAAAAATCACGTGGATGCGACGCGAAATATCAGTTTTTAAATAAGATTTAATTTAATACTATCTAATACATTAAGCGCTGTTGGATGTCTTAACAAGTATTGTTACTACATAGTAAATATCACCACAATAGCAATATTTACTAGAAATACTACTGAAAGAAGTGTAATGCTTCTCAAAATGTCAAAATCTCCGAGTCGCCGATATAGATGTACGCCTTAGGAAATAAATGATCGCCCTTTAGTAAATGATATAGATACAATTATTGCAAACAATAATCCCTCCGGTTCAAGACTAAGGGGATTTGTTACTGAATCGGTGGTAAAATTTTAACTATTAATATAATACGTTATATTCTAAAATATTGAGTTAAGATTTACATACTTTTTTAATGGAGTAGGGTCAAATACTTGATTTGGTTCTATTTATATTTTTATATTTATTAATATATAACAAAAAGATGTAGTTTAAAAGTACTCATATTACGACCCTAATAGTATAGTGCAGTTGTATAGTTTGGCATAGTTATATTTTATAAAGAAGCAAAAGTAATAAATAGGTGTCGTACATCTTAAAAATACTTTGTTCTAAATAAAATATATCATAGTAAAATATATGTTTAATTTCGGCTTTTCGTTTCGCTATGTCAAGCTTAAACACCAATAACGTGTGTTTTTGACATTTCCTTGTTTTTTTTTTATTTAATATCGAATATCTGTCTTAACCTTACCAAAAATTAAATATAATTCATTAGAACTGTAAATGATTTATCTATCAAGTGTCATTTATAATAACAATGAATTAAGGTCGTATAGCAACATAACAAAACACTTTATCTTATACATAACTAAATGTTACTATGTTTTATAAAAGTCATCAGTTTATATAATTGACAGTTTTGTTTTAATTTTGTATAAAATTACAGCATATCTTTACTACGAATATAAATCGCTGCGCACTTTGTTTGCGTAAAAGTTCTCTCCGGGAAACTCTTACACTTTAGATAATAAATATTATAGACACAGCGTTAAGTTCCAATAAAAATGATAAATACAGATTAAATAAAATAGGGTTGCAGATTATATCTAACAGAAACCGACGATATTAATAAGTTATTTTTGCGCCCTTGTAATAAATACGTAAAGCAGTATTCGAGTGAGGAATACATATTAATATAATAGGAACAAGTTAATGAACGTAACAGAAGTAAAACTTCGCAACTTCGAAACTTCCGTCGTAAATGTGTCGTGTAGTTCACTTCGCATTCGAATGTTACATTATAAATGTACTTACATCATAGTCAAAGCAATTTTAATTAATAAAACATCCGTATTACTTTTCTCATTTATAGTTTTAGCAGTTAACAGTTGGCATTGACCTAGAGCCGAAACGACGAAAGAACCAAATGATTATCATTTTTATAAGCTTTTATATATTAAGGAGATATAACGGGGTCAAGTTTGATTTATATATAGACAGTATGATGAATACGTACCCGATTGCGAGCCATATACGGTTATTTACTTTGCCGCTTCATTAGCTTGAAGATTTACGTTATAAACCATCATTAATTGGGCTATCTAATCCAAAGTAACTATTCAAATCAAACTAAAGCTTTTATAAATTCCTAAGTTTTATAACATTAACTATCTGCTCCATGTGGTTTTGTTCGCATAAGTACTGTTTACTCCCACAATCGCAGCATATACAAGTACTATAGGTAGTCTATAGCCTTCTTCAATAAACGGGCTATTCAACTCTAAATCGAATTCCAATGAGATTCACCGATTCAAATTTGGAATTTTATAATACAAGCCTATATTATTTAATACCTAATATTTGTGTCACATTAATAGGAACACTATCACGTTGAAAATTATATTCGTAACATTTTTAAGTTTCAACGAAATACTTCACATCTTCAAGACACTCCCTTGAAACTGTTATATGATATCTATTAACGTTATCTATGTATCTATTTATAATTAAAGCATCAACGGTAACCTTTGAAAAGTTATGTTAAATATTGGAATCTTTAACACAAATTGTTTAATAATAATAATCACTAATTTAACTAATATTAATAATGTTATACAAAAACTATAAATATATAATATGTTATGGACATGGACGATTAAATTGAACGTCTTAAAATAATAAACGCGATCGTTAATGTAACTAGACGGGATAACGTGTTGTGTGTCTGAAAACAGGAATGTAACTGAAACAGCTGATGCTGAAATCTGCGCGGGAGTCGCTTTGACACGTCACGGGCCCAGTTCTACCGAATAGCTTAAACTGCGATTTGATTTCGTAGTACAACTAAAAACATATTAAATACTAGTCGCCAGTAGTTTCGCTCGCGTTTTAGGGTGTTGGTTATCATGTGTCAGGCAAAAAAGTAGTATGTCCTTTCTCGGCGTTCATATTTGCTTCATACCAATTTTCATGAAATTCAGCGGTTTAGTTGTGAAAGAGCGTCAGTCAGACAAGCAGAGTTAGTTTCACACTTATAATATTAATATAGATATCAATTTAAATATTTAATACAACATAAAAGATATTATTCATGTTTTATTATGAAAATTGCCTCTCATTTGACTTGACGTTTATTTACAAAAATACAGTTTAACTACAGTTTCACCTCTATGGTAAGCTATGATAGTAAAGATAGCGAAAAATTTCAACATTTATTTGTTAACATAAATTAAGATATATTTATAGGCCAAATCATTTAAATTTTTGCATAATACAAACTTTATATATGGATAGCCAAGGAAATAATAAAATTCATACATCGATTGTATGAATATTTTTCTTTATTTCTTGGCCGATGCCCATTATAAACCCATATGGTCCAGTGTTTAGAAGTCGTGTATTTCAGCCGATGAGTTCAAGTTCCAATCCCCTGCTTTCGAGCTCCACTGAATTTTCATGTGCTTAATTTGTGTTTATTACTCATCACATTTGCATGCTCTATGACAACAGAAGTGCTGTCACATTGTTCAAGTGGTTTCACTAATCCCTATACTATCCTCTCCATTAGAATTAGATGTATGCACAGCAACAGGACATATACTATATTTTTATGTTACTTTAAGAATTGTCCTAAATTATACTAAAGTATTTAAACTACAGATTAACGCACTCTGACTGGTAGTAGAACTGAGCTCAAGCAGTTTCGCGTCGCCTGCCCACGCGAACGTAATAGACACCACACACGAAATCGTCCCAATGTTGGAACTGGCTTACGTGAAATATGTAATATCTTTATGATATCTTGGTATTGCTTGTGCAGCACATATATACCGAATTACTGACTTATGAAAGAACAAATAAACAGACAAAATGAAAACTCGATCTTAATTTGAATGTAAAATTGGAATTAAAATTCTTATCTTAATTAATACTAGCATATGGGTCACCTGATTGTAAGTGGTCACTACAGTGGCGCTGTAAGAAACATTGACCATTTCTTACATCTCCAATACGCCACCAACCTCGGAATTAATATATCATGTCTCTAGTGCCTGTAGTTACACTGGCTCTCTCACCCTTCAAACCTGAACACAACAATACTGTTGTTTGGCGGTAGAATATCTGATGAATCGGTGGTACTTACCCAGACGGGCTTGCACAAAGCCCTACCCCCAAGAAAGTGCCTATATGCATTTCGTATCAAAAGTAAGTTTTTTCATAAATTGTGTTCATTGTTTTTATATGACAGTGAAATAAAACACAAGTTTGATTATATTCTTTTAATAACAAAAAGTTTCATAGGAAACAGTTCAGTAGCTTTTCTTCAATGTGTAATATGGCATGGCTGGCTGGCAATTAATAGGCTCAAGTAGTATGTGGTCACTGTAGCAGTGACCACATACTCAGTTATTACTAAAAGACATAAATAAGGGATAGTTTATATTTCCTATAATATAAGCCATTCCTTATAAATGTACCAACAAATATCAAACTAAGATACAACAAACAACAACAACGACAGCCTGTAAATTCCCACTGCTGGGCTAAAGGCCTCCTCTCCCTTGGAGAAGTTTTTGGAAAATATTCCACCACGCTGTTCCAATGTGGGTTGGTGGAATACACATGTGGCAAAATATCTATGAAATGCTGCCATGCAGGTTTCCTCACGATGTTTTCCTTCACCGCCGAGTACGAGATGAATTATAAAGACAAATTAAGCACATGAATCAGCGGTGCTTGCCTGGGTTTGATCCCGCAATCATCGGTTAAGATGCACGCGTTCTAACCACTGGGCCATCTCGACTCAAACTAAGATATGTTATATGTAATTACACTGGCTAAGTAACCCATCGAGCCGGAACTCAATTTTAAATTAAGCCGGTATGTCCATTCAAAACTCCCAACTAATCGATTTTCAAATTATAAAACTACAAACGTTTGAGAAAAGTTACTATGAAGACAAGACAAGAAAAATAGCTACAGAATTTAAATTGATGACTATACCGTAACAATATAGCTGTAGAGCACTTAAATCATAGAAACTGTCTTAGCGTTCTCGAGTTTGAAGTTTATAAATTCAGAATTCTTGGATTCCAATAAGACGTACCCTACAACTACAATTTACTACGCCTAAGTAAACGTAAATTCTTTACACACACATTTTTTTTAGTCTACTCTGCAATTATATTCACATCACACTTTTTGACTGCCGTTTAAATTTTTTGAATGTAGAATTTATTGTTTATATAATTTCTACAAAATCTTTTAATAAAATAAATATCTAGAACCATAGGTGTAGAGTCAAGATATTATTATTGGGACTTTCCCGATAAAATAATCACAATAGCCCAAAGCAAAGCTATTCGTACTACGCCCTTTCATGGTCACACCGGACTATAAGAGTAAGGGATTAGCTACAGATGTAGATATCTCCTGCGTAGATAGCCAGTCCTTTGAACATCCGTAGTAGATTCAGCCTGGACGACATAAATATTATTATTGATTTGTACTTTCAATCACAGTTTTTATTGAATTATTATAGCCTTATGGTTGATAATTTCTTGGGCTATAAAGAAATTAGATGTTTTTTATTTTTTAATTTCGGTCACATCACAGCTAGTTAATACTCGGTAAGTAATAAAATCAACATGTTAAGAAGTAGCATCAGGCATGTTGATGTAACTACGCACGCACCTTATTTAGAGTGGTCGACAGCGCAGGCTCGCGGTGTGGTTGCATGCTGAATTATTTTTACATATATTTCTACTGTATTTTGCATATTTTAGATAGTTTATTTAGTGCTATGATTGCTTTTAGTTATTCTTGGATCGAAAACAAATTCGAATCGAAATCGTAACGTCGCAGTTTATAATATTTGATTGATAGATTTATAATGGACATTATAATTTTCAAATCAAATCAATTTTATTCAAGTAAACTTACGGTGTAGCTTTTTTGAATCGTCGATATTTTTATACCGATTCGGAAAGCAGCCTTCTGCGAGAAAGGTACTTACCAGGCACGTACGCTAAATCGCTCCGCCGAAGACGACCGGGGAGGAGGAAAAGGCGCTACGCTTCAATAGGCGCCGCAGGGACCAGGGGCGTCCCAGTACCCCGGGAATCCCCCCGAGGTGTTGTAGGCCCGCATAGGCAGGCTGACCGTCAGGGCGTCACGGTAGCATGCGCTATAAGCGATCCCGTGGCGTCTGCCGAAAGGCGGAGATGGTACCGCTGGTTTCTTAGAGGGTAAACCCCACGTACTTGGGCGCACTCGGCGTCCACGACCCCTGAGAGTACCACATCCCCCCCACTTTCCATCACGTGGGGGAAGCGCGGGGAATGCGTTTTTCCAGCGTGAACAAGATATTCTTCTGCGAGAAGAAACAGAATGAAACACGCATAGTTGCTCTTTCGAAAATATTTATAATGCAGATTTATTTTCTTTGAAAAAAGGGCCGATTCAAAGGTTTCATAATAACGTACTCGAAGTATATTTTGGATATGATTTTTAGGTCGTAGAGTGAAGTTACAACTCTTATTGACGATTAACAATAAACGATTAAAATTTGCGGAATTAAAAAAAATCAAATCATACTAGTATTCTTTACAACATAAAAAAAGTTTTGTAATAAAATAATTATGAACATAACTTGCATTTTCCTTATTCGATGATCTCATGGTAGTAGCATGAAATTAAATTATAATAAAGCCAAAGCAAAAGTAATTCACCAAGTCATGACCGCCTGGAATGGTCGTATGAATAGTACGTTGAATACCAAATCCGATTATACAGGCAAATATCAACTGACCTTTTTATCATTATCATTATGATGGCCATTTACAAATATAAGATAAGTGATATTGCAAATTAAAAGAAGTAATTACTGAACTTAAATGATTTTTTATGTACTTTTTATTTATAATTCATCTCGTGCTCTGTGGAGTAAAAAAATCATGAAAACATATCCAGGGTCGATCTTTACTCGTATTGAAACGGAATGATCACGGGAATAAACTCCGGAACTTCGCCTCAAAAGAAGTTGAGGTCTTTGCCTAGCAGAGATGTAACAGACATGGCTGTTCTAGTCCTAGTTCCTAGTTATCGCCTGCACGGTACTACACCGCGAGCCATAACAGCGCTCTCACCAAATAAGTCAGTCCCGGTGCGCATTCTGCAACATTCTATTAATATCTTATAAACACAGCCTGCTATGTGAATCCACACCTTGCTCACTAAGTAACAGAGTTCAAAATACATAGCGTTAATTAGTCAATTCTTGTATTCTACCTGCCCAGTTATTATAAATTGTATCTCATAGGACTTTGGGCGTTTTCCAACTGAACCAGGAATGCGGCACCGTGTCAGCGTTCCATTTCAATTTACTGCAATGCTTTATTTGCGTGTCTCTCTGTGTTTGAGATTGAGCCGCGCACTCTGCCTAAAGTTGGGAGCGGGAAATTGTGAATACAGTCGGCCCCCGCTGCGCCCACAATATTTAAATTGCACTTTAAACTTTTAGCGGTTGAAATGAAATTTGTTCCACGCTGTGTAAATCCAGAAATAACTAAACACAAGACGAACAATCAAAAACAAACCCTACTCTCTGTGGACAGGGTTTATTTTTATTTGTAAGTAATCGATGACATAAGACAGTTGAAAAATTGCATTGCTACGAGTTTCGCCTGAAATGGTGTCGCGCTGCAATCGCTCCGTCCTTGTTTCAGGTACGAGGGAATGAATTAATGTCATCAGCTGTCTCCCTCTAGCTAAATGCTTCGGCACGTGCGGGCTAAACACGCGAGCATGGGCCGCGTCCGTGTTTACATCGTCGCTCGCCTACGCGTTACGTCGCTACGCGTAATACGACGATTCCCTTAAAAGGGGCAATGCTCGAACGAAAAACTTAAAAATAGATTAATGGGCACTTAAAATTAAACCTATTTTTATCTCACAATGTTTATGTAATGCTTCTGAAATAAAAGTCTAAGCTACCTATTAATATATGTTCATTTAGTTAGATTATTATTATTATCTAAGTATTTAAAAAAATACCCAAGAACAATGTTGTCAAAGAGCAATATATATTTATACTAGTGGTCGCCTGCGCCTTCGCTTCATTTCAGGATGTTGGTTGTCAAGTGTTAGACTAACAACTATCTAACGACTATGTTCTTTCTTGGAAGTCAAGTTTGCTTCATACCAAATTTCATCAAATTCGGTTCAGCATTTTGTCGTGAAAGAGCCACTAACAGACAGAGTTACTTTCACATTTATAATATAAATATATATGTAAATTTTTATATACAGATTTTTTAATATAATTAAATAATTAGTAAGATTATCTGAAATCAACTTAAAGGCTATGTTAAGTAAATCACCGACTATTGGATGTTATGAATGGATCTTGTATACGTATTTATAGAGTACGTCTTAAAGCCGGACTTTACACGAGCTTGTAAAAATATGTAAATGAAATCACTCATACTAAGCTGTTATATTTTACAGCATGCCTCACTTCTTTTTTTATGTATTGCCTTACAAATAAGCATACAGTGTTAATGGTAATTATTGGTGTATAGAAAACTCTCGATTTTTTTAATCATATACACGTATGTATAATATATGTGTGACTGAGGCCCTTTTACTCCTTATTTGATTAAAGTTGCCCGCGTATTATTTTTAAATATGATAAGGCTTCGCACGCTTTTTCCGTTCGTTAGAATGGAAATTTGCTTCATACCAATTTTCATCAAATTCAGTTCAGCGGTTTGGTAGTGAAAGAGCGGCAGATAGATAGACTTACTTTTACATTTATAATATTAGTATAGAAGTATAGATTAGTTTAATTTACTTTGAGATTTGTAGTGTAATAGTTGTCTGTAAATGTCCTTCTCTTGTACTACTTTCACAAAAAAGCATATTCCAATACGCTGTCCCAATGTTGCAGTTATCCCTATTATATGAAGATTTTTACGATGTTTGTCGTCAACACTGAGCAAATGATGATTTATAATCATTAAACACACAAAACTGTGGTGTTCGCACCGGATGGAACCCACAATTTTTTATACATCTTGTAGTGAATGTACAATTGAAAAGATAAGGAAACGATGGATGGATTGACTGGAAAGAATATTACTTTTGAGATGACGTCAGACAGAGAAGTATAGAAGAAGAAGAAGACATGCTACGCGGACCCTAAATAAAATTAGGGATACGGACGGGATGATGATAATAATCTACAAATTAAAGTATCCAAATCAAAATAAACTTTATCAAATAGCTGAGCTTACCTATACAAATGCGTTCAAATCGTCATTATACAGAATCGTATTAAATGTAAAACTATCACGCTAATCAAGGTTGATGAATTGCAATACGTGCTGGTACAGCTTTGGGATGGTATCACGGAATCATCACTAATTCTTCCGCCAAACAAGCAATACTTAGTGATCTTGTTTCGGTTCTACAAGTGATTGAGCCAGCACGCGCGTACACATAACAGCGTTATAGGTGATTTAAGAAATGGTTAACATTACTTATAGCGCCAATGTCCGTGGCCGATGGTGGGCACGACATCATAACTACTAATACCAACTTAATTGCCTATGTAAAAAGACCACCGGTTTTTGGTGACTTAGCTAACTAATTAACTTAGCTAGCTATTTAATTTGAGTGTTTGAGGTGGGACCAAGTTAAACGTATAAATTATACATGATTATTGTTTTGTTTGTTGCTAGTATATTTTGTTCGGTATACAATTATATATATATATATGTTAAATATAATGGATACGACGATGGACTGTAAGTGAACATTACATTAATTTATTGTTATCACATCAGTGACAATGTGTGTCTTTGTTGATAATAACTTCTTTAAACCTAATTAGCAGTATAATGTTGGAGACCTAGCTGACCAGAAAAGCATTTTAAAATGAGTATTGGCATCAGAGTCTTACGAGTCAAATCTCCTTGTTTAATGCATTGACTCTATCAACCCCAATACATTGAACGAGGGCAAGAGAATGACAGTTATATTAGTATTATTAATTGAGACGTGTGACGTTGAAAATATTGAATTTAGTCAAATCTAAATACCTACTGATAATATAAATTCGAAGGTAATTTTTTCTGTTACCTCTTCAAGTTTAAACCGCTGAACCGATTTAGATTAAATTTGGAATGGCGTATTCTCTTCTCGAGGGGGTAAAATAGGAGATAGAGATTAGTTTGAACTTTTATAATTATCCCACGGGATCAGCTATTTTGATAACTTCTATTTTAAAATATAGTATGGTCACATATTATGGTCTTACGTCATTACTCGAATTACTAATAATGATTTAGGATTTATGCAATAAATAAAATTTGTAATATTTCTATTATAAAGGAAGAATATTTTTAAACTAAGTAAATTCTCTTATATTCGGGAAGTCCTTCGGTATGTATGAACATATTGTACCCAATTAAATTGCTATGTATGTTGCTGCATCTAACAGACAGCAGGAAACAGAGATGGCGTCAACTAGGGTAGGCCTATGTCCAATCGTGATAAATTAAAAACTAATGACTCATTATACTGTATTTAAAAACAATATGTTATTTAATGAATTTTAATTGAACATTATATGTTATTTAACTACTAATGTAATTTATTAAAATAATTATTTTTGTTTTTAGTAACAAAGTCACACCACAATTTTTTTTATATTTCATTAATAATAAATAATGATGTTACTCTTTTTTTATTACTTGACCTTTGGCTTGTGTGATTAAAAATGATTTATTAAAATTTTGTAATATTAATTCGTAATAAAAGTTTAACCCTGTATTAACCGTCGAGTTAGTTACAGGATTATATTTAGCGGACGAATATAACGCGATCAGTGTGTCAGTGAGTCGACGCCTACGCTGCTGGCGTGGGAAATCATTCTACAGATTTAAATATTATTTTTTTTTAGTTTTTTTTTTTTAAATAAATTACTAAGAATTAGTCAACGTTACCAATTACGGTTAATCAGGTTTAATAAGTAAGAAACTCTTTAAATAATCATCAACGTACGATTATTGGTTACCATTTTGGAAGATTGGTAAGCCACGGTAATAACAGGCATATCATACTTCAAATCTTGATCACATGGTCAGCACATTTATGGCTTCAGAAATCCTCATACTAATATTTAGGTGGTCTTCAAGGACGAATGCGATTATTACCGTCGATTAACCTACTTTCTCGTCTGTTTTTCCAAGAAAAACATTAAAATAGATGGAGATGGCATTTGAATATGTGTTGCTTGTCAAAATTGATTGAAAAGTTTGCAAGAGTAAGTTCTAGGGACTCAACAAGTAGACATTACAGACTTAGATATAGTTGAGTAGATAGTGCGGCAGATTGGTGAATCAAACAGATATATCAAGGGTATTACATCTTGATTTATTATTATATTTAATTGAATAAAAATTAATTGGGGGAGAGCAAAGTTTTCCATGAACATCACAGCTCGTTTGATTGACACTAATACTTACTAGAAGATTTCGGCGAAGGAAAACATCTTGAGGAAACCTGTATGTGTATCATAACATCATATCATTTGACTTGACTCATGTATCCATTAGAATAGAATAGTAATAATAATAGGTAATAATAGGTTTGATAGCACACCTTGGGAATGAAACGATCGCCTCCTGGCTATTTCTAATCATATACTACTATGTAACTTATTAATTTGACAAAAAAAAAAAAATAACAGAAAAAAGACGGTTCTTCTCAGGTCAGGGTGTTCCTTTTTCCGAACCGGTGGTAGTGTTTATTTGATAATCAATAAGTAAGTGTAATGCTTCTATATTGAATAAACGAATTTGAGTTAGAATAGAATGGTGGTATAAGTTCTAATTCTTTCACGCAATAGAAGACAAACTTCTACCTATCTGTGGACATTTGAAGAATGTAATCCCCGTTTCATACAACTTACAAGATACATATGTATTGACTGATGAAATACTGGAAGCGGATACATGACTATTAATTAAGTCAAATCAAATCTCACGCTATCTCAATATAATAGTTCAAGTTATATTATCTAACAGTAACTAAATTATTAGTTATTAATATTTTTAATTAATTCATTATATATATATTTAAGCACATTATTATTTATACATTCATTTTGAATATATTTAAGCATTTAATGTTTTTTAATTTTATTCAAGTAAACTTTACAATTACTACCGTTTCGGAAAGCAGCCTCCAACGAGAAGACACGGTAAGAAATTCGTATAAGCGCTCTTTTAAGCAACTACATTTACTACGGTACTAGTATTAATAATTATAGTTTACTTGTGTTGGAAATCGAACCTAAATCCAGGCCTCTTTATCTTAAAAGCATTTAATAAATAGTAAGATTTATTAATGAATTATTCTTTAAAAAAAACTGAAATATTTAAATGGCTAATTGTTTATATGTTCTGGTATCTTATTATACATGCGTATACCATTATCCAAAAGCGTTCTCTATGCAGTATCTCGTGGTAAGCAGGGCCTGCGTTGCTTTTATAGAATATTTTTCCGAATAAATATGTTATTATCATAAATATGCTGTGAAGTAATTAACGAGTACTTCTATATGCTAAAATAGTTCACGTTATATGATTCATAAGCATGATCGTATTGCAGAATTCTTTTGGAGTAAGCTGCCACTGCCCACGCGTTCCCACGATGGCTCCAGCACAACGCGTCGGTTTATTTACTGTAATAACTAAGGACGACACACGCAGACGAAATTGGCAGAATTGTTAATTTTGGTAAACATTGTCACAAAGGGGGTAAACGACAATGAATTTCGCACGCATTTTATTTGCACATACGAAATTCTATGGCTCTGAAAATAGCCTTTTGTTTTTCTTACATATATCATGTACAGATGAATAATACCCTTTATCACAAGATAAACTTGGCGAAAATAAAATACCTATCATCACACGGAAAAGTAATAATTATTATTAATTAGTTAACAATAACCTTGAAAAATCAAGATTATCTTTGATACACCGTTAGTTTTGGTCTTTTTAGACAGTACGGCTTGGCTGTTAGAGAGGATTCACTCTTATTCGTCACGAACTAAACTTATTTAGCTCTGCATCTTAAGATATTTCGATGGAATCTTCATAACTTTTTTGTTTAATATAGAAAATAGAGCCTAAAGACTAATAAGACTAATAATAATTTGTGTTAAACAAATGCTTTTGATTAGAAATCTATAAATATAAAAGTCAATGTATATCCTCACTGATCGACTTATTACTAAACAATTAAAAAAAAAAGAATATTTAATATGGGTGACATTCGAGGTGATACATCTTTATAGGTGTAAACAACATTGAAACAATATTAAACAATAATAATAGGTAACAGTTTGTTTTGTCATCCACTAAGATAATCCATCTCAGATTCTTTGGCTCTCAATGACGGATACATTTGAAAGGTTTGTATCGTATAAGAACATATTTTTTAATTTTTCACAGGCACAGCTACGACGATTGGAACAAGTTATACTAAGAATTTTTTACACTGGGCCAAGTAAGATTTCACAAAAATCTATGGGATTAATGGTGGATCTAATGGAGTAACTAATAAGGTACATGTCCTTTATAACCAACCACCATATCCAGAGCCTAGATGGCCCAGAGGTGATAATATAAGAGAATTAATTACGAGTCCATTATAAAAAAAATCATTAAATACATTAAATATTTCGCTTTTCCATTCATGAGCTATTGGTTGAGAAAATTAACAAATTCGACGTCAACCCCGCTAAAGCTAATAAAATCAATCCGTCGACTGATTGCTGAAGCCACGTGGCGCGTCCCAAAAGAGCAACAATCGTCAACAATAGCCAGAAACGACCAACAATGACCAAAACGGCCAACAATGGCCAATTAATGGGGCAAACGAACCACGAACGATATTATCACGCTCGTACTGGGACTGGGACAGAAATACAATAAAAGGACAAATTAAGTATACAGCCGAGCGGATCACTCTATGTATGAGACGCGTTCGGTACAACTGGGTGAATTAAAAGGGGAACACCCAACAAGAAATCAAGTCGTTTTTAATATGTAAATAATACATATAGTCTACTAATTTTTTGCACATTATATATATTAGACGAAGTTATAGGAATCTATTTTTAAAAATCGTTATAATTTTAATGATTATATTTTTTGCATTTACTTTTTTTATAAATTTAAATCGTGAATTTTTTGTATCCAAGTACAATGCTGTCAATGGTCTCAGTACACTAAAAAGCTTCAATTTGACGAATATATTTTAAAGCGTATCGTATCAATAATTGTGTAATTATTGAGCCACAATAAATTTGGCATCGTTTATTTCAAACAAATTAATAAATGATTTTAATGTATATACATATATTTGAAGTCGCATGGAACATGTTTGTTACGTAGCGTTATAGTTAATTGAGTCTTTAGTGTACACTAAGCGGCAGGTTGTCAATTAGTGCTGCGATTGCGGCGCGCACGCGGCGGCCACGTGGCGCGCCCGCGTCGGACACACACCGCCCGAACGCTATAGACTATGCCATCGAAAGATACGCCAAAGGATTTAACCATTACTGCCTAATATGTATAATATCAATTAGTACGAATGAAATAAATTCTCCTATACTATCATTTATTTAAATGGTCACCAACAAAACACACATCACATATGGAAGCTAATGTTCAAGAGGTACGTAATATTGTACGGTCAAGAATCTGCGAGAATATTGGTAACAAAAATAACAATTAAGCAGTCTTAATAATATATAGATCTTTAAGTATATTTTGTCCTTTCTTGGACCTTAAGCTTACTTTATACCATTTATACACACTTCACTAAAATTAGTATATCTATTAAAGCTTTACAGGAATAGTTACAACTATAATTAGAAAAGAGTGTTCATATTAAAAAAGAATATACACTTTTTAATAATCGTTAAAAAGTTGTACAATTATCAATGTACATATCACTGGAGTGCTTTTTACGTTTTTATTATATATCCAAAATTAATGTATACGCCATAATAAAAAATCTGAGCAGACGTCCAAAGCCCAGGAACAGAATCAGATATTTTTGACGCAGAAACAAAGTAACTTGATCAAAAGAGTGCTTTATGTTCAATATAGAATTTATAAATATATTATTATTCTCTTTTTATGAGAATTTATATTTATACTTTTAAAGCAGTTATCTTACTGCTATAACATTCTGCCTCGTCTGTTCGCGTGTATAATCTGTGTCTCGAATCTCGGCTGATTTAATTTGCCAGCTTAATTGTCCCTCGCACGGGTCCCGGGAGGCTGTGCGCCTTTTATTGCATCAATTTGATTTCTAATTGATTTATAATCATTACAAAATATCTTCGTAACTTGTTTTTCTGTGTTTGTTCATATTTTAATAATAATTAGTCTTAATTTTAGTGACCTGGTCATACAAGCATACAACAACAGCCTGTAAATTCCCACTGCTGGGCTAAAGGCCTCCTCTCCCTTTGAGGAGAAGGTTGGAGATGGCCCAGTGGTTAGAACGCGTGCATCTCAACCGATGATTGCGGGTTCAAACCCAGGCAAGCAGCGCTGATTCATGTGTTTAATTTGTCTTTATAATTCATCTCGTGCTAAGCGGTGAAGGAAAGCTGCATGTGACAAATTTCATAGAAATTCAGCCACATGTGTATTCCACCAACCCGCATTGGAACAGCGTGGTGGAATATGTTCCAAACCTTCTATTTCTCCTCAAAGGGAGAGGAGGACCTGGTCAACCTAATGATTATTGTGTGAGAAAGACGTGATATATAGGTTCTTTTCTGGACCATCTTGGACGAAGTAACATATATGTATATGTCACCGTAAGATTACAATATTAGTTAGATTACAATCTGACGAGACAGATTATAATCTGTCGAAATTATCGTGAACTGTGAAATATGATTGCAATTTAACGTATTATTTTTCTCTATATTGTATGGGTGAGTGCCGCAGTGCAGCTCCAAGACTAAATATAATTTGAGACAAGGTATAATAAGAAATTTTAGTTTCCAAAGTTAGAATAGTTTACTTGGTGGTAGGGGCTTTGTGCAAGCCAGTCTGGGTAGGTACCACCCACTCATCAGAAATTCTACCGCCAAATAACAGTACTCAGTATTGTTGTGTTCCGATTTGAAGGGTGAGTGAGCCAGTGTAACTACAGGCACAAGGGACATAACATCTTAGGTCCCAAGGTTGGTGGCACATTAACGATGGAAGGAATAATTAATATTTCTTACAGCGTTATTGTCTATGGGTGATCACTTACCATCAGGTGGCCCATAGGCTCGTCCACCAACCTATACCATAAAAAAAAGAATACACACTCGATGTAAAGACTGGTGGTGAACACTTACTATCAGGCGGTCCATTTGTAGGTCCACCTAACTGTCTTTTAAAAAAATTGGATTGAACTGGGACATCTCGTCTCTATACCTCTTCAAATTTGTTTGTTTTTCTCGGTCGACATTCAGAACTAAGCGTAACAGACATATTTTCTTTTCCGAACGAGAGGTAGATTTTTCATAGCCACAATCAATAAGTAAAATTACTGTTTCCATATAGAATTAATGAATCCAATTCCATCTGTAACAAGAATGGTTATAGCTGTCAACCACCGGTAAAATAAATAATATTTATATCGTCAATTAGATCAATATATCATTATATTGTTCTATAAAGTAAGCGTTGTGGGAATAAAAAATATATCAATTTGTTACTTCCCCACGCAATGTAGCGAGTTCATATTGCACAGATAAGGCTAACTCAATAAAAATGCATACGTTCCTATTTTAAAATATCCTTTATAAATAAATAAGACATTCAAAAAGCGACTCTATACTGTACACAATAAGTGCGTATTCGTCGTGCGTATTGTATAAACGTGGGTCCATTAAACTCGCGGGAAAATTCGACACGCGTCCAAAGATCAGATACGAGGGCGGATTACTCTTGTGTCGATTTACGCCAATTAGTCCGCGTATTACAGCAGTCATATTAATTTCGTGGCTCAACGAGATCGGGAGATCAATTAATGATAAAAATAGTACACTTCAATTGGTAATAAGCCGGCCATTTATTCGAAATATGTTCGTGTTTTTACGTGTGTGATAATGTCAAATTATATTTCGTGGCGAATACTTAAATCACTGAACATGTTCGATTTTATTTGAGGATTAATTAAATGTTTAACTATAATTATTACCTCTGACTAAGGAATATGTTAATTTTAATTGTTGTTTAATGTGTGATTAAACAACACTGTTGTTTGTTTAAATGTCAAGTTACTGTTGACAGAAAGAGAGAAAATATGTTAAATTAAACATTAACTAAAAAACGTTTGCTCGTAAGATTATAATTACTTAAATTAGCAGTGCGATTCTGTACGAAGTCACTTCGAATCTCACTCGTGAAAAGTTGACATCGACCTACGGTTATACAGTATTTTGATATGCGTATCCTATAAATTATATATCCTGAATTTGGTGCATCTAGAGTGAAATATTACAGGGGAATGCTTCTTTTAACCAGAAGCGCCAGTCTCCTCACAGTCTTAATTTGTTTAAACTATAAGATGAGTAATAATATTATTTTAAATTGGAAAATTATTACTATTTCACCTTGTTGGGAAAAAACTTCTGTTAAGGAGAGAATCACAAAGTTTTTTCTGCCACGTTGCTGAATATCTGTTTCATATTCAACAAGTAAGCCAGTAGTAAAGTAACAGCCTGTAAATTTTTGTATTCTGGGTTTAGGCCTCCTCTGCCATTAAGGAGAGGGTTTGGAACATATTCCGGCTGTAAGCTGTTCCAATGCGGGTTGGTGGAATGCACATGTGGCAGAATTTCGATGAAATTAGTCACATGCAGGTTTCCTCACGATGTTTTCCTCCACCGCCGAGCACGAGATGAATTATAAACACAAATTAAGCACATATATAGTGGTGCTTGCCTGGATTTGAACTCGCAATCATAGGTTAAAATGCACGCGTTCTAACCACTGGGCCATCTCAGCTCATCTTTTAAACAAGATGCTATATAAATTAAAATATTCAGTTTAGATTTATTTATCCAGATTTAAGCTTATGATATTTAACATCTCTAGATTACTCAAGGTAACATTCCTTCGACCCGGCGAGTGGTTAAGCGAATGGACGCAAGGATAACGACAAAAATTGTTTTCATAATAGGTGACTTCTCATTCAAAACTTATTGCGTTTGTAAAGAATAAAAGAGAGAGAAAGGTATGTTCTTTTATTTCAAATGCAATATTAATTGCGGTATCTGGTATCGAAAACCACAAATTATGTAACATAATAAATAACGTGAAAAGTTTTAATTAGTCTTTAGTTTACATACTAGATTGAGTGACTCAAATTTCTCTATGCAACAATAAAAACAGCCTGTGAATTTCCTCCTCTTCTTGTAAGGAGAAGGTTTGGAACATATTCCACCACGCTGTTCCAATGCGATGGAATACACATGTGGCAAAATTTATATGAAATGAATTTATAAACACAAATTAAGCAAATGAATATTCAGTAGTTTTGCCAGTGGTTTGAACCTGTAATCGTCGGTTAAGATGCACGCATTCTAACCACTGGGCCACCTCGGCCCGGTCTCTATACCTGTCTGTAATATATCTTTGAGATTAATTAACAGTCATCAGTATTTGACCGAGGATTAATCTCAATATATTACGTACATAGCGTGTATTAGCTTAAGTTTTGGGTTCCGAACACGAGTTTACACAAACGATGCGTCAGTGTGTTTGCGGTGTGTCCGTACTGCGCTGTAATTCAGAGATCAAGCGACGGACTAGTGTGGCCGCGAAAGAAGCGATTTAATTTAAAAATATATAAAAGTATATTTAATTTTTATGAATATGAGAAAATTGTGTTTTAGTAATGACTATGGTATTAAAATTGATTCAAATGTATCTATACATATTGTTATCGTAATATTTGAATATAGTTTATACAGGGAATATTAAAATAAATTTATTATGATTAAAATTAGCTATTATCATTGTTTTTATTAGTTTTGTTAAGGTTTTAAGTCGTACAAAATATGCATTATATTCGGCTCTTAAATAGTTGATTTGAAACTTGTTTATTGCTTAGATATGAAGGTCTATCTCTTGCAGACATCCTTAGGAATTTGTTTTAAATAAGTTTCCTAACAACATTTTTCGGTATGCTCGACAATCTTAATCTCATTACAATTTAAAAAAAATAAGATATAAAAAAAAACTAATTGGTATTGGCTACTATTGTAAACAAGCTCGTTCTAATGTTCCATTTAATATAACTAATAATTAGTTATTCGATGCTTAGTAATATTCAATTGATTTTCCTATAAAATAAATATTTTTTGGTATGATTATTTTTCTCAATTAGCACAACTCTGAAATGGATATTTAGTTCCTAATGTTTTACTGTATTGTAAGGATTTTGATTCAAGATTTAAAAAATACAGGTAGAAATTTGTTTTAGCCATTTATTTTTTACCTTCAGTTGCTTGGACACACTTTTAAAAGTTACAAGTAGCGCCAAACTTAAAATGAAAACATGTAACGTTAACTAACTTACAAAAACTAAACATTGATAATAGCTGAGTTTAAATAAAAATCTTTCAACCAAAGATAAGAAGTTTCGTGTCGTTTTAGTAAGTAGATGTGGATTGGCAGGGGAGCCATACATGATCAACATTCGCTGGTTTCGTGGCCTCACGAGTCGCGTCAGCCGGCAGTGAACTTGCGTTCTATTTATATGCAATGCCTCAGAGCTGCACACTAGTATATCTGCACCTACATGTAAATAAAACAATAATTTCATAATGAAGTTCCTTTGAGAAATCCTCTTCTTTAGGCGTCGTTTGATTGAAAGACTTTCATCAGTTATATATGCAGGTTTCCTTTCGATCCTTACCGCTGAGTGGGAGACGAATTATTATTACAAATGGATCCCATTGTAATTCAGAAGTGCTGGCGCGGGCTTGAACTCGAAATAATCCATTAGATTCACGTATTGTAACCACTGGGTCATAACACTTATAATCGTATTTGATTATGTAGTAGCTTATATACTCGATGTTTTATATAGATGCGACGATAAGTACTCGGCTGCACTTGGATTGATGAAAGGTGAAAGTTTTTAAAGAGAGGTTATTAAGATATATTGAGATACAAATTCAATGGGCGCTGAAACTGACTCAACTGTCATTACTGAATAAATAGGAATTAACTAAATGCATCGTCAATTTTATATAATATGTATCGATATCAAATTACCTTCTTTTGTTTACTATTAATTTAAAATAAAACAAATTTTAAACTTTAAACTTATTTGTTGTTTGTTTTTTCTTAAATATATTCTATTATTATTTCAGCAAGCTTGAAATTATATAAATGATTATTACATAATTTACATTTATTAAATTTAATTGTTTTCTATGTAGTAATTATAAAAGCTGGCGTTGAAAGTTATGAAGTAATAAATAGTGACATAAGAAAACTATTTGCAATTCTTTTAATGAAGTTTAAAGTGTGTTACACTAAGCACTAATCGTGTTTGTATGTTTTAATGTAACGCTAGTAAGTTGGGGTTTAAAAAATGAAAAATCTATATATTACAGATATTAGGACTACATCATTAAATCTCAATAACGTTGTTCATGGCATGTCTATATATGTACTTATTTATATCTTATATTTAAATAATATAAGTATCAAATAAATGTATATGATAAGTTAGTAAAAAACACAAGATCATATCCAATGCATTACATACTTCGGGAACTGCGTAAGGTTTGTGATTGGAGATGAAAGGAATCGTTAACATTTCTCATGGTACCAATGTCTATAGCCAGGGATGAATATTTACTATCAAGGGGCCCCTTTGCCAATCCAGTATGCTATAAAGATAATTATATTAATATGACAATAAGTAAGTGTAATGCTTCTATATTGAACAAAAGAGTTTGAATTTTAGTTTAAGTTTGACCCTACAACTGGTATAAAAACTATACGATATTATATTATTATAATTGTGGACAGAACAGAAAGGAAGCAGAGGTTGTGAGTCACTTTTCACCTCACCTTCTCCCAGATACTAACATGGTAAAATCAAAATCAAAACAAATATTATTCAAGTAGGCTTTTACAAGCACTTTTGAATCGTCATTTTACAATTAACTGAAGCTACCACCGGTTCGGAAAGTAGATTCTACCGAGAAGAACCGGCAAGAAACTCAGTGGTTACGCTTTTTCAACATTTAAAAAATACAAAGTAATGTTAGTTAAATACAATTATTTAAATTATGTAATATATCCTGCTTGGTCAACAGGTATTATTAACTCCATGCTTTTTTTATCATCTACAAAATCTTGTATCGAATAATATGTCTTTTTACCAATGTATTTTTTACAAACGATTTGAATTCAGGAAAAATGGTAAGAAATACAAACCCCTCCTCACACCATCCATGTCTCCAAACATAAGATTCGACTGATAACGGCGGTTGGCTAACTGAGGAGCATTATAATTGGAACACAAAAGCTCACGACAATTTATATAATAAATTAATATAGAAATATGCACATTATTATTATTGTGTAACGGCTTCAGCTGTTGTATTGGCAGTCACCGCACCTCGTCGCCAAGGCTGCACGCACGATTTATGTCCATTCCTACATCTGAAAAGAATAGCTCGTGACTCACACCACCAAATATGGCATTCATTCATGCAGTGCCCACTGACTAATAACACGTACTTTCATGCCAAAATATTATCAAATATAAGACGATAAAACAACGCCCTGTTGAATTCCTGCGTATGTATGTTCGATAACATATCAATTTGACGTTTATTATGATTTTCTTGTTAACTGGCAACCGTTCGAAGAATGCATTACAATGACTTTATACATTTAATATAAAGGTATTTTTTTATTATTAATTATTCATGATTTGCTATCTGTTGTAAGTTAATACGTAATTTCAGACACACACGAGTGCTGAAAACTGTATGAAATTTGAATAGAATTGAATAAAGATGAGCGCTAAGAATGTTCGTACCGAGCTCATAATAGGAGTATATTTTTAATGATAAATAAAAGATTTATATTATTATATTATATGTAATATTTTTGTAGGGTTTCATTTAACCTGCTCATTTAAAGGCTTGCTTATAATGTCGCGAGTTTGAGGGTCTTAGGTTTATTGCCCTTGATCGGGCTTAAAACTTAATGTTTTGTCGAAAGCTCGGAATCTGAAAGTTTGTACTTTTAACACTCCTGTGCTAATGTCAGACTTTGGATCTAAGTCTGAATTTTTCCCAGATGTATACGATTTGCTCCCTCCCGAATTAAGACATTGTTTTATTATAATATAGGTAGGCGAACGAGCAAATGAGCCTGATGGTAAGTCGTTACCACCGCCCAACGACTGTATAGCGCTGTAAAAAAAAATAACCATCCTCGCATTACTACTACGTAGTTACTACTACTATTGGTCCACTCACCCTACTGTTGTTACAGTTGTATGGTGGTAGATGTTCTGTTGAATGCGTTGTACAGACGGGCTCACAAAAGTCTTACCGCCAAGTAAATACATTAGATTGAGAGAGTGTCCATTTGTTTGCGCGTAGCTGGATTTGGTCAGGAGGATATTTCACGTAGAGTCAAGTATTCTATGATATTAATTCTTAAAATTTCGATCATAATGGTCCATTAGAAATACTACTGTATACAAAATAAAATAGACATAATTGATAAAATTTGATTTATTGCTACTACATTTGGTGCATATTTTAAGATAAATATAAAAAGAGTTTATATATTGCACTAATCTTTTAAGTAAATGTTTAACAATTAACCATTAATATATTATAAAATAAAGAATGGATACAATGATCTTTTAACTCATTGATTGATGTTGCACGAATATTATGAAACGCTACTTGCGTGTAATTTGAATTTTATTACTTATATAATTATACTGATTCGTAGAATTTTAGTACCGATAGTTCCCACTTCTCTTTCGTAATCTTCCGCTGTTCCTGTAAACGTGAACTCCACTTTAAAGTCATCGAGAATTACCAAATAAACGTATCACGGTACACCTGTCACTACAAATAGAATAGGCCAATGCACTCATGAATGCACTCTTATGCACTGCACACTTTCGACTTCAAATAAAGTTAAACATCCATCGCTAGTTTCAAATAACAATGACAACTAAATAAAAAAATATTTCCAGCAATGGAAATCGTATTCGTCCATATTAGTGGCACGATGGCTAGAGATGAAGTGTCTCGGTAGTGATCTGTATGCGATTATTATTTATCAATGAATGTTTGATTATTTTATCAATTTGACATTAAATTTAATGTGATTTGCTAATTTTTTTATTACCATTATATTAATAACATTATTATATTACATTTGATATAATATTTTAACAATATTTAAACGATTTATAAACCAAGCAATGTGTCTGTTTATAATAATATTTTGTATTGTCTTTATATATTTTGTATTTTCAGTTGTTTTAAGACGTATTATTTTATGTTTTTATTACATTTATTAATTTAAATACAAAATATAGTAATAATACCTTTAAATTCTTGTTAAAGCATAAGGAAACCGTTTTTGTATAACAAGTACGATAAACTTTCATATGAAACTAGTAAGCTCGCGGCTTCACTCGCGTTTATTTATCAGGCATTAGGTATAAGAAGTAGCGTAGGCCTGTGGTTGGAGTTTTAACTTGAAAATGACGATTCAAAAGTGCTTGTAAAAGCCTACTTGAATAAAGTTTATTTTGATTTTGACTTTGAATAATACTGCTACAATATTTAAATGATTTACTATGTGGGCTGTTGGATAAAATACTTTATAAATTTGAATAAATGACTGAATGTGACATACATATATTTAATATCGATAACGACTGCGTTAATATCCCATTAGGCCTCCTCAAAGAAACAATATTTCATTACGCCGTTACATCGGTACATGTTGCAGAATTTCCGACATGTGCAGTTTTCTGTCATCCGATCATGAGATGAATTATATTTATAAATACATTTAATAAACTCGTTATTTGCCCGACTAGACCATGTACGTCTATCAATTAAAACTTATGCTTATATTACTTTTAAATACAACATTAAGAATCTGAATCAACGTCTTGTTATCAATAGATTTAATAAGATATAAAAGATAGAAAAATATAAATGTCAATACTAATAAAAATACATTTAATATGAAATACTTTGGAAATGTGATAGTGATCCAAGCCTTGCTACTTATATTGGAAACTGCTAACAAATATGAAAATTATCATTCAGTCTTTGATTCATTCTTTCTTAGGTCTGTTTTATCCGGTCTAGTACTTCCTTCCAATAAGTAAGACTAACGCTATAAAATAAAAAAATATTCGTTAATTAATATAATTATAAGTATAGTTCAATAGTAGTATACGATATTTATAGGTTAATCCGCAAGGAAACCCTCTTTTCCATTCAAAGTATATTTGGTAACAGCTCGTGTTTTATAAATGTGGTGTGTTAAACTCAAATGGCTTAGCTGCCTGGCTTTGATATCACACAAGAATACCTACTATTAATATATACTTTTTATAATATATGTATAAGGGTAATAATGTCACACAGGAATACCTACTATAACATATTATATTTTTTTTATAATATAAGTGATTTACTTGATAGTAAATGGTCACAACTAGGATAGATATTGACTGTAAGATCATACATACAAAACTGAGGAACTGAAGTTATGGTGCTTGTGTCTCTAGTTTCACTAGCACTCTTACCTTTTAAACCGAAACACTACAATTGGTATCCCCAGAATCCCTTAACAAGCTTCGTAAATAATTTATATTAACATAAATTTAATTGCCAATAGTATGAAAATTGTTTCATTAAATATTTAAAATACTCGTTAATTAAATATAATTCTAGAGGCAGTTTTATATTTATTAATACATTATTTTTAAACTCGAATATTATAATTTGTTTAATATTAACGAATAATTCGCAACAGTAAAGTCTTATAAAACAATAAATCCGTTTGGAGTTAGATTTGGTGGTTGTGTTTGATTTTCATACATGATAATAAAATATAATGTATGTAACATAATGATTATTATGTGTATAGGTGTTGATTGCTGAAAAGAGTATAAACTGAATATATTTCCGGTTCTACTCGCAATAACCTGCACTAGGTAACATATAGTATTACATTCAATCATTTAAGAGCACATTTCAAAGTAATATCTTGATATTGTTTGTAGATTAGATTTTATAAAAACATTATTAACTTTATAATTTGTAGCTTAACGATTTTAATATACTGTAAAATTAAAAGAACTCAAGTATGTATTAATAATAGTTACGTATTATTTTGTTAATTTACCCGCTCCTAAATGGAAGAGGAGGCCTGAGCCCTGCAGTGGGTAATTTACAGGCTGATACTATACTTTACTATATTATTTTGTTACATGATTTTTTTAATAATAAAAACGAGGAATATTATAACGATAGAGTGGTCAAAAACTTAGATTTTTCTAAAGAAATCCTGGTCGTACACTCGCTCAATCAAATTGCATATAAACAATCTAAGAAGTAATGAATGCATAGTAAACACTCAGCACTAGTTCTATATTATATGAAATGTAATAATCCCAGTTTTGAGCAAAGGGAATATTACAGCGTATACTTTAACTCTGTTACTTGACTACAAGAAATTTTCAAACAAATAATTAATTATATTTGTAATAAAGTGTTTAACAATCATAAAATATATTACTCTACGAATAAGAATCATGTCTTTGAGTATTCGAAGTCGACGTTAACTTCGTAAATCCATTTAATTATAAATCAAATATTATATTTAAAGTTTAAGTTTTCAAAGTAGGTCAAACTTTTATCATTTAGCGTTAATGATATTGTGTTTTGTACTTTTATTGCTAGTACTAGTTAATGTAGACCTATTTAATTAGTCTACCTACTTAGGCTAGTTTAATTACCGTATATCTTATTAATTTATAATATCTTTTTTCTTATTTTGATATGTAAATAAACGTAAAATAATTTTCAAAAGATTAATCTGATATTGTTATCAGAAATTTAATTAAAAACATGAGAATACGGCCGACGCGGTGCGCGGGCGGCATCGCCTGAAATGGTTCAAGGCGCGATCGCTCGGGGCGCCCGTTTTAGATTGTAACCCACTCGATTCGAAGCCTTCGAAGCCTGAAACAGGACAAAGAGAAAGGTGAGAATGCAAGGGGTGGAAAGATGAAAGTTTTAGTTGTATGTTAGCGAAGTGGGAGCGAGCCGCGGCCGGCTGAGGGCGAGAGGCGCGCGCGCCTTGTATGGAGCGCGACGCGCGCCGCGGCGGCCGCTATATAAGCGTCCCGAGCCGCTCTCCACCGCACTCGCAGTCTCGCTGCCGTAGAGTCAACTTCCAGCGCGTCCCAACACACAAACACAAACTTCAAAATGTGCGACGACGATGTTGCTGCGCTCGTAGTCGACAATGGCTCCGGTATGTGCAAAGCCGGTTTCGCCGGTGATGACGCGCCCCGTGCCGTCTTCCCATCCATCGTGGGTCGCCCCCGTCACCAGGGTGTGATGGTCGGTATGGGCCAGAAAGACTCCTACGTCGGTGACGAGGCCCAGAGCAAGAGAGGTATCCTCACCCTGAAGTACCCCATCGAGCACGGCATCATCACCAACTGGGATGACATGGAGAAGATCTGGCACCACACCTTCTACAACGAGCTGCGCGTCGCCCCCGAGGAGCACCCAGTCCTGCTCACTGAGGCACCCCTCAACCCTAAGGCCAACAGGGAAAAGATGACCCAGATCATGTTTGAGACCTTCAACTCCCCGGCCATGTACGTTGCCATCCAGGCTGTGCTCTCCCTGTACGCTTCCGGTCGTACCACCGGTATCGTCTTGGACTCTGGAGATGGTGTCTCCCACACCGTCCCCATCTACGAAGGTTACGCCCTTCCCCACGCCATCCTCCGTCTGGACTTGGCTGGTCGTGACTTGACCGACTACCTCATGAAGATCCTCACCGAGAGGGGTTACTCATTCACCACCACCGCTGAGAGGGAAATCGTGCGTGACATCAAGGAAAAGCTCTGCTATGTCGCCCTGGACTTCGAGCAGGAAATGGCCACCGCTGCCGCCTCCACCTCCCTCGAGAAGTCCTACGAACTTCCCGACGGTCAGGTCATCACCATCGGAAACGAAAGGTTCCGTTGCCCTGAAGCCCTCTTCCAGCCTTCCTTCTTGGGTATGGAATCTTGCGGTATCCACGAGACCGTCTACAACTCCATCATGAAGTGCGATGTTGACATCCGTAAGGACCTGTACGCCAACACTGTCATGTCCGGTGGTACCACCATGTACCCCGGTATCGCCGACAGGATGCAAAAGGAAATCACCGCCCTCGCGCCCTCAACCATCAAGATCAAGATCATCGCTCCCCCCGAAAGGAAGTACTCCGTATGGATCGGAGGATCCATCCTGGCTTCCCTGTCCACCTTCCAGCAGATGTGGATCTCCAAGGAGGAGTACGACGAGTCCGGCCCTGGAATCGTCCACCGCAAGTGCTTCTAAGCAGCTCGTTAACCCTCGCGCCGCCGCCGCGGGCTAGCGGCGCTAGCGTCGCAGCCGCGGCGTGAGCGAGTGCTGTGTGTGCTCGTGCTCTATGGAGTTCGGAACGCAAGCATTTTGTACGTTGTACGTAGTGATACCTGACAGAACTGAACATCTAATGTAACGCCATCTATCGTAATGTAATTTATTGTAAAATTTATATAAATTTAATTTTCTTTTTTATTTTTATTATACTTGGGATCGTTGTGGATCTCACGCCAAAATGTAATTAATAAATAAACGGTTAATTTATTTATTTTAATTACATCATTTCTTTTTATACAGTCGTTGACTTTGGTTTTTAATTAGAGCTCCTTTATACCTGGTTCCTTCACCTGTAATACAATACTAATTAACGGCGCATTTGTTGATTCGTCTTGCGATATAACACATGACGGGTTGTCTAAATGTTGCCAGCTAGAGAACGCATTTGTGCGAAAGTGGGTCAGTCATAACATAAGATCATAGACGGCGGCCGCTCCAAGCGGGCTCGTCAAATTTTGGCATTCCTTCAGAATCACACTGACGAGACTCGGGTCCGCTGGCGGCTTCCATAATTAGACGCAGAGGCAACCCCACACGTTCGGAATTAGCCGCCGCATGCACTACCATAAATAGTCAAGACAGCTCCCGCGTTCAAACCATTTTCTAATTTTATCGAAGTCGGGAGGCGCCTGTTGCTATAGGAACTTGAGCCTAGTGCTCCGGTATTAGATGGGGTATTCGCTTGGGTTGACTATTTCCGTAAATATAGCACGTTGAGCTCATGAGGCACCATGCGCCGGTCTATTAATACACGGTCTCCCGGACGGCTCTCGGATGGAGCTGTATCGTGACATCAATATGACGTACAAACACCTAACAATGCTTCACAGATACTCATACTACATCCTAATAAGTGATAAGGAAAGGTTTTGATACATTTAATTAATCTTTTTGAATGTTTTTTTTTTATTTGGCAATTGGAAAAAGACCAATTTATGTCGGTTTTATTTCCTTGTTTTCACTTTAAGCAACATATTATAAAAGCTTAATAGACTTTTTTTTCTTAGTCAATTTTTCTGTTTAGTGTTGACACATTTTTTTTAAAAGAGATAAAACATTTGGAGTCGAACGTCTGAGCTCTTTAATTTCTGTGATGTTATAAATATAGCAACGAAGTAGAGCATATTTTCAGACATACAAGCCGTATGCGTAGCGTCTTAAGTTTCTCGAGCGCTTGTTCATTCATAGCCATAGTTGTTTTTATTATATACATCTATAATCAGAACGGGTTATGACTTTACATACACTTCAATCTTGTGAAATGTATTTGATGGGATCATACATCGATTTTTGATGATATTCTTAATTTAAACTAGTTAGCAAGATTCAATTACATGTACTAATTACACATTTAAATTTAGAATTTCAGTGACAAATATGTTCCATTTTATGAATCATACAAAGTACTACGAGAGAGTATCTTATAATTTGTTTGTTGTAGTCGAATCAGCTGAGTGATGAAACTCGCTGGCAAGTTACTCACTACTATAAAAGTCCAGAGTTAAAAATATTCTTCGAATGCCTCTGTAATTGTTATTAGCGTAGCGTTTTATTATAGCCGGGGCCAGCATCGCGCACGGAATATCGTTTTCATATATGAGCACTCGTGGTTCCCGCAACTTTACCTGTAGTAGACGCCGTACCGGTTTCGCACGTATTTTATGTGAAATTGGGGTACCTAACCAAAAGTTTAGTAACATAAAAGCACAAATTATTATTATTTTTTATTCTATAGGTTTGCATGAGCATATGAGCCACCTGAGGGTAAGTGTCTCACTCACCCTTCTAGCCGGAACACAACAATACTCAGTACTGTTGTTTGGCGGTAGAATATCTGATGAGTAGGTGGTACCTACCTGACGGGCTTGAATAAGCGCAAATGAATACTGAGAGTTTACTGTGAATATTTGATGCTGCTAAATTAGCAAATGGATTACCTGATGGTTGATCGTCTAGTTAGGTGGTGTACTCATCAGATACACTATCGCCAAGCAATACTCGTACTTATTATTGTTGTGTTACAGTTAGAAGGGTGAATGAGAACGGGTCACTACAGAGACAAGGAACATACCATCGTACTTTCAAAGGTTGGTGGCGCATTGGCGATGAAATTATTGGTTAACATTTGATGTGTGCCAAATCAATGTCATAACATTTGCGATTCTACGAGTAGTATACACTATTATTTACAGCGTTAGCCTGCCTATTTTGCTTGATTTTTTTGTTATTATATTTGAGTCCATTTCACTAAAAACGCGATGGATAGCGATATTAATAAATATGAATAACTTCAATCTAACAAGTATAATCAAATCTTTAAGTATGTGGATATCTAACAGCTGAGCCAAAGCGGCCACATGAAATAAAGTAAGTATTAACCCACCAAAAACATTAAATGTAAAAAAATGCCAAGTGTCTCGATGCGATCTTTCCACCGTAAAAAGTTTTGAGATCTCATAGAAGCCAAGTCATATTCAAATTATTTTGTAGTTATAAATCAACATTTAGTAATTAATTGTATCAATAGTTTTCTTTCTATTGTAATTGTAGTGACTTAACCTCATTTAAATTTAAATAAACAACCATCAAATTTAATTAAAAATATATTTTATTGATAAAAGACACATAGACAACAAAGTATGCCCTAATCTGAGAATGCGTAGATATATTTTTATTAAGAGAATGTGAACATTTACAAATTTTGTTCGAAACATGTTAGCGTATCCTCCTAAGAATCGTCGCAGTCGGTTAATAAGAATGAAAACGGTTTCCTCTTTCAGTAACAACATTCATTACAAGCTCGTTGCGGGCGTGCACTATTCAAATCGATAGGGGTCGGGACGAAACAAAAGTAGAAAAGTAATTAAGTCTTCAACAACCTTTAGATCTGTCTCTGTATAGCGAAACTAGCTTTTACTGCAGGCTTTGTCCGCCGAAAGCAGACTAATTGACTTCACATTATTCATATCAATTGAGATGGCTCAGTGGTTGAAACCCTTATAGCTGATCATTTCAAAATAAGATGAGGATTGAGTAAATCTGCTGCATGACGACGAGTGTGTGGACCAGACCTACAAGAGACAAGAGAAAAGAGGAAAGGAGAGAGGAGATGAGGTCTTAGACAGCAGTGAAGTGTACAGGGTATTAATATATGTTTTATCTAGGACATCGGTTGTTTAAAATGATTGGTTTCATTTTGGTTTTTCTCAAGTCTGAAGTATTCTCTAGATTTTTGAAATAAATAAGTAAGTGCGACGAATATTGAACAAAGATTATGACTGTTACCTTGAGAAATCAGTTTGCCGATATTTTGATTTTTACCGTTACTTTAAAAAATAACTTTAAAGATATAGTCGATGGCAACAAAAGTAAAGATTACCAAAGACTTTGACAAATAAATGAGTATATTTTAAATTAAATCGTTAATTAATTGTATATTTGTGACCTAAAAATTTTGACTAATTTGACAAATCAAGACTACAAGAATCTTGATTTGTCCCTTTCCGACATATTGATATCAAATTCAAAAGAAGAAAACAGCATTTTTTATTATATCTGAAAGCTTTCACTGACAAAATCAAATATTATGAAACAAAATGTTTATGAATAGTTCTCGGAACCTTGCTAGCTGTAATCAAAGTCGGAAAGGATCGAATAGTTTCAGGAAGGATGACCACGAACATTCCCCGACATATCGAACAAACATAAAGGCTTTGATCGCCTTTGACAGTCTGAGTCCGTACGGATACGGCGCGGCCGATGTTTCGTGTATTGAATACCCATAGAATTTCCATATTTACACTTACATATGTAAATATAAAATAATTGACTACCTTTGACGACCTCCGTGGTCGAGCAGTGTGTACATCGGTTTTTATGAGTACGCCACTCCGAGGTTCAATTCTCAGCTGAGTCGATGTAGAATATTAATTAGTTTTCTATGTTGTCTTGGGTCTGGGTGTTTGTGGTACCGTCATTACTTCTGATTTCCATAGTACAAGTACTTTAGCTACTTACATTGGGATCAGAGTATGTGATGTTTTCCAATTTGACTAAGAGCACATGTTTTTTGAAACATATGTAGCAATGTGTTGTATCGGCCCAGTGGCAGAACACGTGCATTATAACTTATGGAGTTTCCAAGTTATGGATACATTATCGTGAGAAAAAGTTCGTAGTATTTCGCGGTGATAGTTAGTACACATAAGGTCGGTACCCTTAAGCTTTATAGAAAAGCTCTTGTGAAATTAAGAAAATACATCAATGTTCTAGCATTTTTGATCAACTTTTTTTTAGTTTTATGATTATTTTAAACATTAAACATTATAATTTAGTGACGAATTTGTGACACGTATTTTTCAGTTAACAAGTACTGAACAAGTATTAACTCGATGAGTTTAATTAATCACACAGTTCAATAATAGACAACAAAATATTACTGAGCAACCGTAACAGATAGCTAATAATATAAATTAAATATTACAATATAGTTAGGAATTTTTATGACGTAATTTCGAGATAGTAGTTAATTAAAACTATAGTTTCATCACAAGTAATAGAGTCGAGTCGCAAAGGTTTGCGGCGTCGACTCACTCGCGTCTTCGGAGCGAGAAATAATGAGATACTGCAAAACTGAATATTGCCTGTAAAGTGAACTCGTAGGGATGTACCGCGACGCGTCGTATCGGCGTTTCATTCATTGAATGTATCGACTTGACTTTCACTATTTAAAAACTTTCATATCGCGTGAAATTTTAATTTACGCCCGCTATTGGCTAAAAGTCCAAACTTTTGACAATTTCTCATCGACAAATCCAGTTATATTTTATCGTCCCGACCCTGTATTGAACCCAGTACCTCTAAATTGATCGTCTAATTACCGACAGACCATCGAGATACTGTAATAAAGCTTTAGCTCTTGTAATTATAATTATAAGCTATAGGTACATACATATGTACACATGACGTTTATGATATAGACGAAAGTATTATAAACGTAACTACACATACATGTTTCAATTAAATACTTTAACTTTAACTTAGTTTTCGTGTTTGAAACTCATAATAACATAATGGGTACGAACTGAAACAGTTTATTAAAATCAAAAACAAGATATAATGCTGAGCGATCGCGTTTCGCACGGAGCGCCTCCCTACTGCGACCGCGACTATTTGCGCCAACGATATTAGACAAGTTGCTGCTTTATTTAGACCTAACGACTCTAAACTATATTAATCATCGTTATTAACCTGCCGGGAGGGGGGCGCGCGGGGGCCGAGGGGGGCGGTTTATAAAAGAGAGCATTGTAGGAATGCCAGTCAAAGCATAGATGAATTTAATTGTCGCGCAATCGATAAGGGCGTTTATCCCCCGACAGCGTTGTTGCTCTTTCGAAGGCGCTCAACCGGAGGGCGCTTTGAGCTTTTTATTAATTTCGCCCTTAATAACCTCCGCTGATATCCGATTTCAATGCGGATTGTCATTTTTACACAATGGAGCGCTGATATTGTGTTCGTATTCGATGATCGGATACGTCGCGAGGAATGTTTACGCTACACGTGCTACAAATGTATTTCAAATTTGTGTCTATTCCGTGAATATTAACATTTAATTATAAATTCCGATCGATACTCGTTTGAGACTTAATCACCTACCTCTGTCTATCTCGACACACCTCTCATGACCTCTAATTATTTCTAGTATATATAATTGCTTAGTAAAAAGTCTTTATTTAAAAATCAAAAAAATCAAAATCAAAATAAACTTTATTCAAGTAGGCTTTTATAAGCACTTTTGAGTCCGTCATTTTACAATTAAGTGAAGCTTCCACCGGTTCGGAAAGTAGATTCTACCGAGAAGAACCGGCAAAAAACTCAGTAGTTACTCTTTTTTAACATTTAAAAAAATACAACGTCATGTTAATTAAATACAATTATTTAAATTAATGTAAGCAAACGATACCGGTTTAAAATAGGTTTTATATGTACAATACTGTCGAATTTGGCGCCAAGTAATAATAATATATTATTATTATGCTCCACATAGCAACATAAACAACTTTACAAACTACACTACTAATAACGATTACTACAGTAAACTCTTAAAGTTTCAACGTTGATAGCTTGCGAGAGGCGACCTAAAATGATACAAACAATAGCTTAAAAGTCTAATAAAATGTTTTTACGTAGGATAAGATTAACCAGTGACTTTCTTGCCGGTTCTTCTACATAGAATCTAAATTCCAAATCGACAGTAGTAAAACCTAATACAGTTTTGTAAAATGACGATTTAAAAGTGAAAGCCTACATGATTCAAATATTTTTTTTTTAATTAAATATTCAATTGAGTTATTACACGTTTTGTATGAACATAGTAGAAATTTATAAAACTTGTGACTTGTTACTGCTTATGAATGTGCCTAGAGATGTGTACTTAATTAATAACTGGTATCTGCCAAATAAACAGGTACCAAAAACACAACAACTAAGTATTACCGAGTATTGTTGTTTTTGTGTGGAGCAAGTGACTCAGTCCACAGACAGTAGAGACGTAATAGTTTTCAATCTTAGTTCCTAATGTTTGTTGAATGTGGGGGTCTTGACATTAATGCTACTACTTATGGATGCTTAAAAAAAAGTGTGAGACGAAATCACATACATTACTCTGATCCCAATGTAAGTAGCTAAAGCACTTGTGTTATGGAAAATCAGAAGTAAAGACGGTACCACAAACACTCAACCCAAGACAACATAGAAAACTAATGGTAATCTACATCGACTCGGCCGGGAATCGAACCCGGGACCTCGGAGTGTCGTACCCATGAAAACATACCACTCGACCACAGAGGTCGTCGAAATATTTCCTAGTGACAATCTTTATGGGCAGTCATCAGCTTCCCTTCCGCAGGCCTATTACTCGGTCAGCTATCAAATCTTAAATAAAGATTTAATAAAAAAAAATCAATGTTGCTTGTAATATTTTCACTTAGAGCTCAGTGAGTATTTAGTTCGTAAAAAATACAAAGTTTGTTCTATACCATAGTACACTATAAATAGTATATTTAAACTTTGTTAGTCACTAGTGAGCACTAACTTGTGTTAGATATACTATTCTATAAAATCGTATGTTATATATATTAAATCAACAAAAGGATTTCTATTTATTTATTTTATATTTATTTCTTAAAAAAGAAAGGTTTCGGAGCTGACACAAACCTAACTTAAATAACTTTCATTTTCGCTCAACGACATCTCCTAAGTTATAATAGCTGAGGATTAAAATAATCATTTAAAGCTACCCGTATTACATAACTACTGAATGAGGTGTATACGAAAAGTATTTAAAAGACTAATTATAAACGATTGTCCAAATAAATACAACAGAAGAATGAGTAGCTCCGTATTAAGATTCTCTCTCGCTGTAAGCCGTTTAAGTAGTCGCCTTTTGAAAAGTAGCGACTGTTTCTCAGAACAATTTCTGGTAAAACCGAAAGGATTTTTTTTTTATTTCGTCTACGTCCTGTCCCAATTTTAGTCTTAGGTGTGGTGGTTAACAATATTCCTTATTTACAAAACATCAGCAGATTTTGCTGATGTTGGAACTGGTCCTTCTAGAAGCGCAATCTACCTTTGCTGCCTTTATTCTTGTTTTTTTTTCTTTGTGTCGTCTACATTTACTTTCTACATGCACATAATTTTAATATAGTTCAAATACAAAGTTTTAATCGAGAAAGGCAATACTCGGTATGTTTGTGTTCCGGTTTGAAGATTTAGTTAGTCAGTGTAACTACAGGAACAGGGGACATGACATCATACCTCCCAATTTTGTAATATATATTGTCTATTAATTGACCCGAGATCGAGCCGAAATGGTCCAGTGGTTAGAACACGTGCATCTTAACCGATGATTGCGGGTCCAAACCCAGGCAAGCATCACTATATATATGCTCGGCGATGAAGGAAAACATCGTGAGGTAACCTGCATGTGTCTAATTTCATTGAAATTCAGCCACATGTGCATTCCACCAACCGGCATTGGAACAGCGTGGTGAAATATGTTCCAAGCCCTCTCCTTAATGGGAGAGGAGGCCATTAGCCCAGCAGTGGGAAATTTACAGGCTGTTACTTTACTTTTTTTATTTATTGACGTTCAATAATCTACACTCGATGCGAAAAATGCCGGGCCTGAGAATAAATGTATTAATAAAAATACATTCTATTGTGTCAACAATTTTTATATCCCGTTAACTTTCCGCATGATATATTTATCAAATGTTTTAATGTGATTATGTAACTAATTTAGCCTTTAAGTTAAATAGTTTTTAAGATTTCGTTTATTAAATTATGTAGAGGCTAGAAAGCGTTGCTCTCAGCTCAAGATTTTGGCAATCGGCACTAAATTATACCATGCTTAATTTGTGTCTATAATATATTACACGTCAAAATTGCTTTAATTGAATAATATTTCTATAATTAAATATGCTTGCTAGTTAAAACGTCCTAAATTTTATCTATATTAATATTATAAATGAGAAAATAACTCTCTTTCACGACCAAACCGCTGGACCGAATTTGATGTAATTTGGTATGAAGCAAACTTGAATTCCAAGAAATAATTTAGGCTAGTTTTTTGCCTGACACATGATTAACTTTGCCTTCTCGTAAATTCAAATCTATTATAAAAAATACATTGGTAAAAAAGGCGTATTATTCGATACAAGATTTTGCAGATGATAAAAAGGCGTGGAATTAATACCTGTTGACTTCCAGGCAGGATATATTAATTTAAATAATTGTATTAACTAACATGACTGTATTTTTTTAAATGTTGAAAAAGAGTAACTACTGAGTTTTTTGCCGATTCTTCTCGGTAGAATCTACTTTCCGAACCGGTGGTAGCTTCACTTAATTGTTAAATGACGATTCAAAAGTGCTTGTAAAAGCCCACTTGAATAATGCTTATTTTGATTTTAATTTTTTTTGATAACCAACACCGTAAATCACGAGAAAAGCTACGGGCGACTACTACTAACACTACTTCGTAAAATTAAGGAAACTGATAAGCGTAATCACGCTATCATTCGACAGACCTAACTTAATTACAGTATTGTTGCATTTAATGCCTTTAAATAAATATCGATTTGCATATCAAATTAAATTTGAATGTACTCTTATAAAAGTTATACAATTTTATTGCAATTTAAAACTGAGAAGTCGACTGCGTATTAGTTTAAGGACCCTAATAATATGCTTTGACATTACCCTTCTGAGGCTTAGTGATATTATTAATATATGACTCTTATTCCAAATGGAGTAGAGTTGAATTTGTTTTGCTGTTTTTTTTGTTCGGATTTGTTTTTTCGAAAACAAAACATTGTGTAATTGAAACGCTGACAGTCTGTCTGTTGTCAGCGGATTAAATAAACGTTTACTTTTATCCGTTTGTTGGATTTGTTAACTTGACAATTGAAAAACTATTATTGCCCTCTGGTCCCCTTGTCGTGGAGCAGTGCTCATTATTTTGTAAAAAAATAAATCAAATCTGCTGACAGTGACTATGTCCCACGGTTGCGAACTAAGACCTGAAGAGGCGCGGAGACTATTCCATCATGCTAATATGGATTGTTAGACACATATGTGAAAGTTTTCATCAATGATATATCCGGGATTGCTGATCGAAAAACTACTGACTTTCTTGACGGTTCTTCTCGGTACAATCTACTTTCCGAACCGGTGGTAGATTTACTTAATTGTTAAATGACGATTCAAAAGTGCTCGTAAAAGCCTACCTGAACCTAGCCTGAATGAAGTTTATTTTGATTTTGACGATATTTCCTTATACACCGAATACGAGTTGAATTATAAACAATAAGTTAAATAGAAATATATTGTATTGGTTTGTTTCGGTTTGATGGATGTAAGCCAGTGTAACTACAGACACAAGGGAAGTGGCATCTTAGTTCCCAAGGTATCTTACAGCGCCATTGTCTATGGGCGGTGGTGACCACTTACACATCAGGTATCAAGTATTAAGTACTATGTATCCTTTATCGTAACTTTTACGGATAGCAAAAACCTAAGCCTGTAGTATTGTTATTTTTATCTTCTATAATACTGTTAATGCATAGATAACGTAGTATCGACAGTACAGCGTTACGAATATCAAGCAAATTCTTAAATTAAAACTTTAATTCTATTAGTGAGACGGGCGTTAGCCAGCGGAGCCGCTGTAAAATGTAAAAACGCGTTGGCTCGCGTCCAACGCGTCCTATCGAAACTAGATCGTCTTGATGATACCTCGTACTAGTTCTTCCAAATTTCGTCGTAAACTAAAATATTTTTACTCGTATTCATTGTAAGAATATAATTATATATCCAAACAAACAAACCCAACCTACATTTGGGTTCGTAAGCACTTCGAGTTGTCATTTAATGAGATACAACTTAAAGTAGTACTTATTGTATGACACGAAAGTCTTCACAATTTTAATCGTATATATTAGATGTCAAAAAATTAAAATGGAGTCATACATATACGACATATTGAATTAAAAAAAAAATAACCAGTGTTATTTGGGATAAGGATAACACTTACGTGAAGATTTGTAAAGAGAAAATATAAACAAATCTGCTTAGGTATTTAAAAGTTATGGTGCAACAAAGAAACATACATACTCATGAATCTTAAAATGTTTACACTTCTTGTTCGCTTTTGGTAGTCGAGTTTTAGTGGTTATTTATTAATTAATTTATAATTTATTTAAAATGATTTTATTAAATCTTAATCGAAATGCTCAAGTTAATATAAGTAGGTACATAATGTAATCGTGTACGTGTTGTAGGAGGAGAGGTAGCTGGTGGGTGTGCGGGGTGCGGGGTGCGGGCTCGTGGGGGGGTAGGTTGCAGAATTTAATATTGGAGCGCGGGTTAAGGCGACGTGCAAATAAAACTCTATGAGACCGCACCCCTGCCTTAAGGCCAAGACTATAAACTGCAAAATTTGAACTACACAATCTATTTTTTATATACTTATTAAAAACAATGTTGTAATGTAATGTAAAAATTGACGTATTTCGGGAGATTACTGTTAGCGAGCGGCAGTTCTTGTATGAAGAAATCAATGAGTTTAAATTTGTCTTTCTAAATTGTACGGAGCTCAGTGGTGAACAGATATATCCTAAAAACATCTGCACATCGATTCGGATGAAAGTCTTCCGATTAACATACCACGGCTGAATAAGCATCATCCCTTGTGCCTACGAGAGAGCGTCTGCCAAGCCATGGAATACTTTCTGACTTTTACTTATTTGCCATCACTAGCTGACCCTTGCGTTATTTCAATTGACTGCGTTCGTCCTCCCCTTAACATTGTGTCTGCAGATATTTTTACAAACTTTATTAGGGTGGACAGCGTGCGGTGTAGCGGCGGTGCGGAGTGCAGTAACGGCTCAGCTTTCTTTATTAAATTGTCCTTCGGGGTCGCGAATTTGCTTACAACGACATCCGACGACACGACTGGGACACGACTACGATACGACAGAAATACATACACAGAAAGTGAGAAACCGACGTCAATATCTTCACGACTTAGACAATTTAATACTGGTGATAATGTGACGTCATCAACTGTATTACGTCATAGTCTATTAAACAAGAAAAAATTACACATGGACAAATATCCTTGTGGTTATCGTAGAAATACATTTCCCTGTTTACTATATTAGCATAAAAAAAAATAGTATATAACGTATACTCAGGATAAAGCAACTATGTTATTTGCAAAGATTATATTTTAATAAACATATATTTATAGGTTGTTAATAAGGTGTTTCATTGGTGATGTTGCTTTTTTCTATGTGTATTTGATACTTTTAAAAAACGATAATAAAAGCGAACGACAGGGCTGCCATAAGTAAATAATCGTATGTCTAAGCATACCTCAGTAGTCCTTATATCCTTTTAAGACTTGACTTTCAATCGACAAATTTATTCTCACGATGTATTCTTGTTGCTTGAGAAAAATTATTAAAACAACTCATTTTCCATTAATAAATATTTTTTCACAAGCGAATATTTGCTTTTTTGCTTTGTAAATATTAAAGTTTTATATTAAGATATATAGATATACACATATCGAAGAGGTTAGGTAACGTGAAGTGTAATAGAACCTCCGCGTTGAATACAGCTTCGCAACCTTACGATTTACGCTCTTAACATATTTTAAAACGCGATACAATGTATATGATATCGAATTACAGTATTGACTTAAAATTAAATTATATTTCTGTTCATTGTGTTTCGATAGAACGAAACAGTCATTGGTTTTTAATTTACTATAAGGTTTAACCGATGTGTTTTTATTCATAGAATTTTCATGCACGATAAAACAAAATTTATACGAAGTTTCTTATTGGTTATTCTTGGTAGTTTCTAGGTAGATTTCATTATGATGACTTGATGACTCTTTAAACTAATTCCTCTGACACATTAAAACGGTTACAGTTTTACAGTTTTGATAAATCTTGGAATATCAATAAATTTAAAAGCCAAGAAGAATTTCCATTTGCAATGACATTACTGATATAAATATTTTATTATGTACAACACCATTGAACATTCGCTGATAAATGCTACAGTAGAAACATATTTGGATATAAATTTACTTTTACTACTTTTTTTTTACAAAATACATTTAATTTGAAGGTAAAACTTAATTAATAATACTATTTGCACAAATATGAGTTTCATTTTATTTATTCCTTGACCACTGTGATGAGTACTTAAAGATATTTTTACTGCGCTGATACTGAATCGAGAAGAGAAGAGAGAGCAAAAATCGATTGAATTTTGTAGTCTCTTCTGGTTCCAGACCTTTTGCATTAAATGAGTCTATACTTATATTTATTTTTTTAAAATAATACCTATTGAACGGTCGAATCTAGAAGGTCAGTTGAACTGAAAAAGGATTCGTGAATAAGCTGAAAGAATATCGTATTCGTGTGCTTCGGTTTGAAGTATGGGTAAGCCTGCACCTTATAGGTGATATCTTGGTTGATGCAATAATGTAAGAAATGATTTTAACTCCTGGAGCAGGAGCACCAGCAGGAACTGAGACCAGAGCTGGATGCGAGTAGCCGGAGAAAGACTGATGATGATGATGATGATGAAAGTTCTGGGTTTTAATTGGGTACCTATCCAGACGGCATGCATAGAATATTACTACCAAACATCAAAGTTGTTCGCTAGAGCTGTTCTGTCTTATGTTAATAGGATTATAATAGTCGTTTTTTTGCCGGAATTGCTTTATTTTAAAACATTTGTACAAAAAGAGGACAGAACGGAGATTTATAATATACCGCCATCTATTAAATGTTTTACATACCACATTACATTTCTATTTCACGCTAGATGGCTCTCTATTTAACACTGAGATATGAACCCAAGAACAGTATTACTTTATACAACGACTAACAGATGGCGCTTTTTAGTTTATTTACGAAAACGACAAGTTTTCCGATTTTTAACATCGATTAAAAATATTACTTTAAATTCCAGAGGTGCACTGGTATTCCTTTCAGCATTAATACCTTTACACAAAAATTTACGCTACATTACAAAAGGTACATTTTTATTTATTTCTTGGGAAATATGTTTGTATTTTTTAGGTATTATATAATAAAAAAGGGAAAGTGTAATCTTTGTGTGCGCGCTTCTTCGTCGTTATTAGAAATAGTTTTAATGAAATGCAAATAATTAATTTATTAATTAGTAAATATTTATTTTAAGAAAACAAATGAAAACAACGATATCTATACTTTATATAAATGCATAAATAAATGCAATCCTATCTTAAGAAAAGATATAAATAAAATATTAACGTATTCATACTAATGTTTATATTTATTATTGATTTATTAAAGCATAAATTTATAATACTAAGTATTTAGTAATAATTTTAATTTCCTAAAATTTAATGTGAAAGTCCGTTAACTTAGGTATTAAATTAAATTGTATTGTAATTAATATTATATTTTGTGTAAATTATTTATTATCATACAAAATTATTAAATTCTTTAATTTAGTTATTGGTGCCTCATTCCTAACTGCAAGATTATTTCAGTACTTACAAAACCGTAGAAGCATTACCTAGCCTTAGGACGAGATACGAGCTCTCATAGATGAGATTACATTGTTGCATATAATATGTTTTCACTATAATCACGTTGATTACAACGCAAACGGTAATACAATCAAACAAGAGTCTAAATTCCAATAATGCCATCTTCAGTTAATCATTCGCTGTCAAAGAAGAGCTGATAAGGCGGTTAGCGAGTGCTTGGGAGCCAATAAAGCAATCCAATAAGTCGGCGGGCGGCGATCAGGCCTCATATCTGCAGCAATTACGGCAAAACAAATGAAAGCTAACGAAATTCACCTCCGAGAGAGCGACGAGCGGGACACGGAACCGCTGGAGACGATCCCAGACCTGCTTGCTTTTTATTTATCGGTTAAAGTGGGCCAAATGTTTTATATCGTTTCATAATGTTGACTGTTGACTTCCAAGCAGGATACATTAATTGAAATAATTGTATTTAATTAACATGACGTTGTATTTTTTAAATGTTAAAAAAGAGTAACTACTGAGTTTCTTGCCGGTTCTTCTCGGTAGAATCTACTTTCCGAACCGGTGGTAGCTTCACTTAATTGTAAAATGACGATTCAAAGGTGCTTATAAAAGCCCACTTAAATAAAGTTAAAAAAAAAATGCTGGTTTGTGGTCTCCATATATATTAGCGTCGTAGCAAAACAAAACAAGTAATCATACTTGTGAAACTAATGTGCGACCAAGTAAATAATATCATAGTGATGGCTTTACGGCGTCTCAATAGGGTGACAGTTTATTTAGGTTCAAGGATCTGATAATTAATTAAAATTTATTTTAAAGCTTCTCTCACAGAGAGACTGTAGACAGATATGCAGACCACATATAGCAAAATCAAAATAAACTTTATTCAAGTGGGCTCTTACAAGTACTTTTGAATCGTCATTTAACAATTAAGTGAAGCTATCACCGGTTCGGAAAGTAGATTCTACCGAGAAGAACCGGCAAGAAAATCAGTAGTTACTCTTTTTCAATATTTAAAAAATACAATCATGTTAGCTAAATACAATTATATATGTATGTAATGTATCCTGCCTGGAAGTCAACAGGTATAAAAATCCCCTTTAATCTTAATAATACGCATTTTTTTACATTGAGTAGCTAAAAAACGATTGTAGCCAATTGTAATCAGTGAAACAAACTTACGATCAATTACGTTTCGTTCAAACCCGTCAATGCATTGTATGAGCGTTAAATATTTATTTTTGTTTGAAAAAGTTTTTTTAAAATAAACAATCTAATATAGTGAGACAAACTATTATTTATAATATTCTATTTATTTTGTTTTACCAAATCAATGAATGCAATTTGAAGAAGTCGCATCCTCGCATCTCTCAGTTCGCAAGCGAGTGCCAAAGGGCTGTGTGTCGGGTGTTTTAGGGTTTTTTCAGCGGCTTTGAATTGCAAATTGTCGCCGCCGCCCCCCGCGCCGCCCCGCCCCGATGTGAGCCCCGCTCGGGGCTACGAACGTAATTAAAAATTGTAAGCGTCGGCAGCGCTGCAGCGGCGAATAGTTGAACTAATTAAATACTAATTATATCTTGTTGTTTGTTTTCATCATTATTATATTATTTTATTTCAAAGAAAAAGCTATATATTTAGATAAACATAAAAAATTAGACATAACAAACTTTAAACCATTCATTAGTATGCGCATTATAATTTCATACATTTTAATTACGATAACAAGTTAATGTTTTAATAATAATATTAAAATCATAATATTAATTATATCGTACGAATAGTGGCAGCTTACATCTATCGGACACAAGATGGCGCTAGCTACTTCAATGAACTGCTTATCCTAAAATAATACTTATTCGATTGAAATAACATAATAGAAGACTTTGTAAGTGACCATAAGTTCTAGCCTATTCATATTGTTGTAAATAATCAAAACAAATGTGAATTTGAAGAACAAGAACACATGACAAAAATAATTGCATTTTATATTACAGATATATATATTTACTAGCCGTGCCCGCGACCTTGTACGCGTTTTAATTTAACAAAAAAAATATATTATTTATTATACTACGTTACTCCCTATTATATCAGTTATCTATCAGTAAAAGTCCCGTCAATATCGGCCCAGCCGGTAAGAGATTAGCCCGAACAAACAGACAGACAGACCAACAAAAATTGTAAAATATGTTATTTTATACATATGCATTGAGCAAAAAAAGCGCTATTTTATTATTACAAACAGATACTCCAATTTTATTATATGTACTCGTATAGATGTATCAAAGTGGGAGGTTTAGGATTGACAGAGATATATGCGATATTTGTTTTAGGTTTGTAATCTCTGCGTTGTTAGTTTTTATTATTTAACCGTATTAATATAAAATGCGTGCGCGTCAATTTGTCGACAGCGGCAGCGGCGCTAATGCGCGCTTGCCGTGCTGAGAGATCTTTACGTATAATTATTGGACGCCCAGTGCTATACTGTAGGAGCTAGATAACATTTTATTTTATTTCTAAAATATATATATTTTTACATAAAGTACATAATGTAACATACTGTAATGATGTTGAATTAATATACGAATAGAATTCAGAAGAATTTTTTTTTTAAATAATATGTTACAATTATTATGACGAGTACGTCATAATAATTGTAAAAAATCTGCTCTTTTTGATTCGAATTCGCGACATGTTTTTAAAATCCACGTGTACTACTGAGTCATCAGGACCTAAATTATAGATTTAAAACTGATCTTAAATATCAATCGTTAGCAATAGTTATCTATGTTATTGAATCGGGTATTCTTATAGTATATGCAATGGTGTGTTTGGTGGTATCTAGACTCATATCTTACCAAAGACACCTACCGCAAACACAATTGTGTAATTGTGCCCCACATTATTTTACCGATACAATAATTAGAAGCACAATTTTATATGAATTTTGTCTGACGACCTTCGTGGTCGAGTTCCCGGCTGAGTCGATGTAGATTACCATAAGTTTTCTATGTTGTCTTGGGTCTGGGTGTTTGTGGTACCGTCGTTACTTCTGATTTTCCATAACACAAGTGCTTTAGCTGCTTACATTGGGACCAGAGTAATGTATGTGATGTTGTCTCATATTTATTTATGTCAATCTCTAATATCGCCAAAAGTCGATGTTTGTCAGTAGTCGAGAAAAGTCGAGTGTAAAATGTAGCTTGTCTCAATACGCTGGTCTTACCGCAGCGGTCTCCCGGCGCGGCGGCGCTACATTCGCTGAGCGCGCAATAATTCGTTGATTTAGTTAAACTAAGCGCTCTATGCAAATCACTTTTAAAATATTCCGCCGTTAATGAACCTAATTTGTTTCGTTTATTAATATTTTTTGGGTTCCGTATTCGTTTTTGTTTATTATTTATTTGATGATTTTTAAGTTCGTGTTACATTTGGTATTTGTTTAATTCAGTTTTTCAGTTTTTTTACTCTCAGTTACAAGAGTGCTGTAGTCTAGACCCTATGCTGTCTTTGGGATGTTTTTCACAATATAATATATCTGAAATACTTATCGTTTTGTTACAATTAACTATTTAGGTATATATAAATAATATATAAATAAATATGAGCCAATATCACATACATTACTCTGATTCCAATGTAGGTAGAAGCACTTGTGTTATGGAAAATCAGAAGTAGCGACGGTACCACAAACACCCAGACTCAAGACAACATAGAAAACTAATGATAATCTACATTGACTCGGCGGGAATCGAACCCGAGACCTGGGAGTGGCGTACCCATGAAAATCGGTGTAAGCACCACTCAACCACGGAGGTCGTCAATATAAGACTGATTAATTACGCGATCTCCGGAACTATTGGTCTAGTTGACTTTAAATTTGGCAAAGTTACTTCTTCCTCGATGTAGACGAGCACTAAGAAAGGATTATTGGAAATTCGGTCGACGGTCGGCATCACGTAGACCCATAACAACATAATATTATTATGTCCATTACCAATAGAATGATCATTTTGATAGAATCAGCGACAATCATTCCACAAGCACGGGGAGAAAAGGTAAACACATAACAGCAAGTTTCCGACTCCGCAAAGTCAATACATCCTTCCTGGGGCGTTACTTTTCGGAGATATTCGTTTTTGTAATAAGATTCAACAAATATTAGTACTTAGCATTTATTGTATTAAAATATATTAGGCCTATTTTAAAAGAATGTATAAAATTTACAAAACTGAAGAGTTTGTTAACTTTATAAATATAAATACTTTTGTAAATATTTAACTATGTATATATTTCATTAAAGTAAATGAGTATCTACTGAGTTTTTAGCTAGTGTTTCTCGGTTTCTTAATTGGGTGGCGATTTAGAAGATACTTATACGAGTGTAGTTGCATAAACAAAGTAGGTAGTTTTATGATCATGACATACTCAAAAACTACCGAACGATCAACCAGCTCGTTCAACGACGATTATTAGCTTTGCTGGAGATCACTCGTAATCAATGGATGGAAGGAACGGAGAGCAAGTAGCAAGGGAGACAGCTGAAAATCAGCAGAGGGATAAAAATCCCTCATAGCCTGAGCTGTCTCCTTTTGACTACACACAAGTTTTATATTCACTATATATTTTTCTATATATTTTTTATTATTATATCTTTCTTTGTTTATTTTTTTCTTTATATGTGTGTATGTCAATAAATGTTTTTTTCTTTTCTTTTCTTTTTAAGTATGATCATTTTTTTATAATGTATAGTACAACGAGTACGGAACACTGGACTATAACAAATATATATAATAGCATTGAAATGGTAAACAAAACCGAAGCAAGATGACGCGCGATAGCGGTGACTGATGCGTCCCCGCGTTAATGCGAGACGGCGTTATGACAGATGTCATTAAACATTAACCGACTTCAGAGAAGGGGAATTCTTCGACAGAAAAACATTGAGCTTTTCTCGGTCAATATTAACAAAATATACTAAAGTAAGTGCCGAGGTGGCCCAGTGGTTAGAACGTGTGCATCTTAAACGATGATAGCTGGTTCAAACTCAGGCAAGCAACGCTAAATATTCATGTGCTTAATTTGTGTTTATAATTCATCTCGTGCTCGTGTGTCTAATTTCATAGGAATTCTGTCACATGTGTATTCCACCAACCCGCGTTGGAACAGCGTGGTGGAGCATTTTTCAAACCTTTTCCTCATGGGAAGAAGAGGCCTTAACCCAGTAGTGGGAAATTTACAGGCTGTTTTTATTGTAGTTGTATACTAAAGTAAACCTACCCATAACATTGACTGCATTTTCCAATATCTATATTTTATTTCACGTGGAATATTGTTAATATACAGCAGCAGTATTCAATCTAAAAATTGGAGTAATCTCGCAACGCACCGTTCGGCGTTCAATCTCGCGTTTACGATGTAATCCGGAAGGCAATTGGCGACACGTTGTTGTGCGGAGCTGACAATAAAGTCATGAATCAAGATGGGATATTCATTAAAATTATTCCATCGGCTTTGGACTATTTGAGATGATGACTCTTGGGCTGAGATAGTACTCAGCATTTTCATATTGTAGTACTCGCTAAACTTCGCTTCGCCCTTTTTGAATTCTATATGTGATGAAAATGATGAGAATATAGCTTATAATGATGGAGAATATAGCTCCTTTAATCTTAAATTGTAGCAAATCAAAATCAAAATAAACTTTATTCAAGTGGGCTTTTACAAGCACTTTTGAATCGTCATTTCACAATTAAGTGAAGCTACCACCGGTTCGGAAAGTAGATTCTACCGAGAAGAACCGGCAATAAACTCAGTAGTTACTCTCTTTCAACATTTAAAAAATACAAGGTCATGTAGGTTAATACAATTATTTAAATTAATATAATAATAATAATTTCATGAATATCGATGTATTGGTTTACATAAACTTACTTTCGTATTAATACTGGAAATTTTTTACCTCTATGTGAGTTGGGATTTAATCTGTGCGTTTGTTATTCTAATTTGTTCTCATGTTGTTATGTTGAAGAGAACGAAGCTGTCCTGATCGGTTTTATTGTTTCGATCAGTTCATACTTATTAAAATATAACCATCTGAAAAAGTCTTCAGTGCATTTGGCCGACAGAATACATTTTGATTATGATAGCAGCGTTATTTCACATAATCTGAGATGGACCAGTGGTTAGAACGCGTGCATCTTAACCGATGATTGTGGGCTCAAACCCAGGCAAGCACCACTATATATATGTGCTTAATTTGTGTTTGTAATTCATCTCGTGCTCGGCGGTGAAGTAAACAGCGTGAGGAAACCTGCATGTGTTTAATTTCATCGAAATTCTGCCACATCTGCATTCCACCAACCCGCATTGGAACAGCGTGGTGGAATATGTTCCGAAAACTCTCCTTAATGGAAGAAGAGGCCTTATCTCAGCAATGGGTAATGTACAGGCTGTTACTTTACTTTTTTTTTTACTTTTCACACATAAGTTAATTCGTTAGCAAACTTTACTAATTAGTCCGCGCAGTAGTTCTTTTAGTTTTACATGAGGAGTTAGCCTGTAAGATAGGCATACATTTGAGTTACATTAAGAATTAAATACTTTATTCGTTTAATAAATAAAATATATTATAAAAAAATAAAAACTTCTTTAGACTTTAGATTGTCTAATAACAAACCATTAGTTTTTGGTGCCCAATTGATAATGACATATACGAGCAAATACACGCATGTTGCTATGAGACATAACTCAGACCACGACCGTGTTTACGTGTTTCTTTCTAGCGTTACGTTTGTGATAAAGACTGCCTAAAACTGAATATTGGTAATTTTTATAAAGAAGTACTTCGATTCAAATTAATTACTTTTTCGGTACCAAATGACTAAATTATGTAAGTCTTTTTAGATTTTTACATCACACTGTTGTTTGATAATCGTTGTAGTTTAAATAATTGTTAAAGTATAAATTAATTTATGGATTAAACGATCCAAATATTTTTCTTATTCTATATAATTATTTTGTCTCACTTGCTGTCGAGGCACTTGGAGTAGTAGTGCAAAAAGCTTCATTAAAAGTATAACACCGCGCCTTATTGCCTCTGTATACTGGTGACAGGAGGGCTGGTTCGGTTTTTTGCCCAGAGGATCGGAATTGCGATTCAACGTGGTAATGCTGCTAGCATTCTTGCCACCATTCCATGCGATTTATACAATACTTATTCATATATCTGTACATTTAAGAGATTAATGTCAATAATGAATTTAAAAATATAGTTTAAAAGTTGTGGTTTTGAATAAATAAAAATCGATGTATAAAAGAACACATTTATTTATCTCTCGTTACGTATCGTGTATACTCGTACATATATCTTACGCTACACTACACATTCATTTCTATTTACATTCATATGTTACTATTTACTACAACTATATTTATTACATTTTAATAAAAAATATATACGAATTTAATTTTTTAAGTGAAACTTTTAGAGAATAATTTAAAAAGAAATTTAAGACGTAACGTTCACTTATGAACTTTTCTGATACAATAATATTCTTCCCTTACGTTTGTGTGTGTATTACTTTGTTTGATAAATTTGTGTAAGCATTTGTTTGATAAATTGCGATAATTCAAAGATCTGCGTTTTGTTATTAGTGTTTAGAACACGAGTAAAAAGCAAATCCTAGCACGTACAAAGTACAGGGTAAAGTCGAAAGGAAAATTAATAAAATATTAATGGCGTTGATTGTCAAAAGTGATCTGGAAATTAAGCTATGAGTTTAACACATAACTATTACATTACGTATAACGTAATAAATATATGACGTGTCTTAACTTTATACAATAGGCTATTTGACTTTAGACTTAGTAGAGGTTAAGGAACCCAATAAAATTAGTTTTTTATTTCTAGTACATATTTGCCGAAAATTATCAAATTAAAAATTCCATATGATATTATTATTTTTCACATTTTCAAATAGCCTATTGTGTCGTATATTAGTTTAAAAACAAATCTTCGGTTTTCGACGCAAACTCGAGATATATTTTTAAGCGTATACCTAATCTGTGCTGATAAGTAATTTCGAGCTTATAATTAAAACACTGTATGCTTAGTACTAAATTCTGCCAGATCGTTATCCGCCAATACATTTTTAAGCAGCTCGGTAGATTCAGCACCAATCATAATGGCAGGGTGAGGGTATGGGTGATTTTACATGTGCATTGTGATCTATTTATTTTCACATTATTTTTGTGAGAAACGCATTTCAATTCATCAAAGTCATAGGTGGTTTTATTGAAGCAAATTTAAATTTTACATATTAAAGTAAATAAAAAAATAAAAACAGTGACATTTTGAGAAATTACAATACACATTGTTTTACTCGATAGTACAGTTTCACTCACATAATTATGGCGATTTTGTAATAAATTACGATATTATATTATGTACAATCTCTATATACAAAACTTATGTATGATTTGACAACACTATGTGGTACAAACATCAATTACAAACGAAGAGTGACAAGTCTAATATACTATGTTAATATATTTTAAAGATATATAAAATGATAAATTTAAATATTTATCACGATACATACATATATTTACAAAATTATAATTATTTGATATTGTGTTTACCATTTATCGAAGAAATAATTTTCAAAAGAAAACTTTTTTTCTCCTACTTTACTTCAGAAAGACATAAAATAGGCAGTCATTCTGCATTTCAAATTACTGATGAGAGATTAACCTCGTTACTTTCCGATGTAGGTATTTTCACAAACGAAGGCACGCCCCTCCAAAATACATTATCGATGTGCATTTGTATGTGTGAGTGATGCTCGCGCTTACAAATGTCTTAGTGTGTGTGACGACTAAGGTTAGCAGAAAAATACAAATTAAGTTATATATTTTTTTAAGTTTATTTTATGAAAAACGCCCAAAATTCACCGTTGAAAAGCGCGCCTCGGTGAGTGAATACACATATACCTCGAATAACATTAAGTAATTAGGTATAATTAGTTATTATCAAGCAAAAAAATACAAAAGACAATTGTTCAAAAAAATGATGAAAATAGTGTCGTTAAATAATATCATATAAACAAGATATTACATATTTCAATTATAAATAACTTAGAATAGTATTTACAGTTATTGCTTTATAATCTACTTAAGCTAGATTCAAACATCCTTCGAACATAAAATACATATTCTTATCATTTTCATTATCCTATATATATTCATATTTAAGATCCGGAGGTTATTTGAAACAAATTTAATTTACTATATGGAATGTCAGTCAAAAATCTCAAACTAAAATATATAATTATGATACAATACGCGCTATTGCAGATATAGAACTACTTAGTGCGTTATCTGCGGATCTATTGCGTAAAGCACGAAACTCGATCGTAAAAATTCAATTGATACGTGAATCAAATCTAAGTGACCTATCAATTTAATTTCACGATCCTCACGAGTATCGAGGCACGTTGTTTTAAATAATAACTTAGGTGACCAAGTAATAAAATTTAAAGTCCATGGAACCAAAAGAGCCGAGGTGGTCCAGTGGATAGAACACCTGAATCATAACCAATAATTGCAGGTTTCAAGCCAATCATCGCTGAGCTAACACATGCTGCATAATAAAAAGTTAGTCCATCCGTGGGTACTTTACAGGTGTAAACTTGCATGAGACGGCATGTTATTAAGGCTTCTTCTAGATTTCACGTTAATATTGTCTTCCTTTAAGACTGATGACTTTGTTGAGCTCACCAGTTTTAGCCAGATTTCAAATCATTGGTTAAGATCTAGTTATTCAATCCGTTTTTGGAGTCCCACAGGAAGTATGATATCCGAACTACTTATATTAATTTTTAGCTTATAAAACTGCAATGTGCCAATGTGGAACTAACTAAACCATCTGGAGACCCTTGCTTATGCTTTCCACGTGTTCCTTTGCCTTGAGACGTAAGGCGGCGATGGATGAAGACCGCGGGTCGGGTGCGGGGGCGGGCGCGGGGGCTGCAGGCGCGGGGGGAGTCAGGTAACTCGGATACCCCGATGGTGGATGACTTAAGAAACCTGAAATAGTGAAAATGTTTATTAATTTATGTCGGCACTAAAAATAATTCTTATGAAACGAATTCATTCGTTCTTAAGGCAGTAAGAACATATCAATATGTTATTTTTTTTTTAATATTATCTAAATTAGTCACTCTCAGTTTCAATGCGAAGACTTCAAAGACCAAAGTATTCATTTAAGTATTGTTTATTGAGAGGGCTATAAACATTTTTTCTTTGGTCTTAAAAATTAGCGTTCAGATTAATTAACAAGATGCTAATAATAATTACCTGGTAAAGCAGTGAGTAAAGGCGGTGCCAGCCACGGGTCGACTGGCAAGCCAAGACCAGACAGTCTCGGCACTGGAGCACCGTACTCTGAGAGGCCGAGCCTGGCCGCCTCCATTTTCTCTTGCCTTCGCCATTTTGCACGGCGGTTTTGAAACCATACCTGGAATGGAAATAATATTATGAGTAAAGTTTATTTTTAAGCCTTTTATACTACATCTGATCTGTGTATACATTTCTGCACAATGATATCTTCTAGAAAAGTAGCACGCTTTTAAAATTGGTCAATTAGACCAAATATTAGTTAGGACGACGTTTAAGCAAATTGTCCAAACATGACGTTTGAGGTGATTAGCTAATTTCACGAAAACAAACAAGAATCGAAATATGAAAGCTAGCAACAGTTTTCATAGCACCATAAATCGTCGCTAACCGTCAAACTTTTGATCAGTGACACCCTACAATTGCTAAACAACGGAGCTAACGAGCCAAGCCGAGTTCCACCAACTTCCACATAATTGATGTGCCATCCATAATACCATTATAGTATCAAACTTCGCGTTTCAAGCAATAAAACCGAAAAAGCAACGCTTCAACGATAAATCAGCTAGAAAACACGTCACTAAACTGTTTGAGGCCAGACATAACAAAACTAACTTTGAATACTCTGAAGCATGAAACGCGAACTCAATCATATGAATGTGCCATCAGGTCTCCTACCTCCCGTGAGCTATTCACGGCAAATTAAACTTTATATAATTTAAAATACAGTTAATATTCGCTGTGATCTCGTGAGACGTACGACATAATGCGGCGTCAAGTTGTAGTGTGAAATGATATATTTTTGGGGGTAGAAGAGCGGTAAAAGTACGGGGATCGCGTGACCGGTTCGATTCCAGCTCGGAGACAGGTTAGGGACATGCGAGGCTTGATGGCTTTCCTGTCAAACGTATTAAATTTGTTTAACATTCGACCGAAACGGGTCTCGCGGATCACGCCATAGATATGACAGTTAAGTGTAAATGCTATGATAAAATGTATTCAAGATTTTTTCATTTGCCTTAACAGAATTGCAAACAAACTCCCTTACGTCCCATAGCCAGCAGAAGCTAGTAAATATGCCACTAGGAAACTGCCTTCTTTTGATACATCAAATAAGTGGCGTGATATGATAAAATTAATTAATTCCAATTTTTTTTCTTAACCGAAGAATAGCTTGCGAATTGTACAACTTGTTTCTTAAAAAAATATTTTTTATTTTGCTTGCTTTATTTACTTACTAATACATAAACAAATAAATAATACAAATAACGTTTTTATTTTGAAGAGAAATCATAATCCCAAACGTTATACAAATGATTAAAATGCGTGATGTTATTGATAGTAGAAGGATAACATCAAAAGTGCTAACGATTTAATGAGTTTGGGGGCTTTTGACGAATGGTATCGGCCGGTGTAACCGCCGCTAGGCAGCGCTGGGCAGACCGTTCTTTGAGAATTCAAAAGTACTTAAATTAAGTTACTCACACAAGTTTTAAGCCTTTGTCAAAATAAGCGGGATATCGACTGACAACATTATTTGTCTATGACTTTATGTCATTGTAGCTCTCATTAACAGACCGATTTCAAATTATGGAACGGAAATTCAACACCAATCAGATTTAGTATTTAAGTTCCTTCTGACACGAAACACTGCCAAACATAGGAATGATCCTGAGAATATTTGTGATGTCATGAACATAATTTTATTAGAGAACGTGAGCACTCATGAAATCGACATTTGCGAATTGGAAATTGAGCTGATAATGACTAGTTGCTTCTCCAACTAATATTCTGATACCAATAAATGTGAGAAATTTTTACAAAGAGATGCCCTGGCAGATGTAAGATGCTTTTAGCTGAGTTTTCATTTGGAAGTAACAAGTTTTTGAGCGTGGGTCAAGTTTTATCACAGCACTGGGTATGTTTGTCTTGTGTTGGGAGCGAATTTGTAGAGCTTAACTGTATTAATATATATAGTGTGCTTTTAGAACAGCATAACATTGACAGTTTTTTAGATCTATGCAACGTTTACAAATATATTTGTCAATAATACAATTTGCTTATATAATGAGAAACTTGTGGTGACTAGTCATTAAGGTGACATTTGATGAACAGTAAATTATATAATACCTACATAAATTACCATGTCGAAGAGATGACAAAATTAATAATGATGATTTCGTACCATATTTACGCACGAAATTAGACATAAATAGTGGGGGTAAAATAAGAACAAATGGAACAATGTTCTATGATAATTCATAAGCAAAAAGAACTGCCTGGTCCCCATTTATAATCCACATTTCGTAAAAATTAATAACAAAGCAAATCAAAACATTCGAAGCAATAACAGGGTTGTCACAATCGCACATCTACGTTCCAAAAGCGATGTGGCGGGCGGTTCGGAAATCTAATTATAACTCAACAAACGAACGGCAAATAGCCCTGTTTTGGTAATTAATAAAAGTAAAATTACACTCGCGAGCATGAAACGACTGGTTCCCGTTTGTTAGGAATTAATAAGTGTTCGGCGATCACGCAACGAGGGAGAGAGCTTATGAGAAACCTCGTAATAATTATGTTTGAGCAATAAAAGTATAATAGGCTTGTTTATTAACTGATATGACTGTTTTGAAATATGTGCACTGCTGGGTGCCTCTGGGTCACGTTGGGTGCCTGGGTGGGTGCACTGAGATCACTTTATCTTTATATATAAGCTTAGCAAATACAGTAACTATGCCAAGTAATTTTTGCGATACATATTTTTAGACAATAATTTAAGGTTGTGGTAGGCATGATTGCCTAGTGTTAGGGCTTTGTTGCAAGCCCGTCTGAAACAAAAATTATGTGTCAGATAAGATTTAGCCATATTCAGATCCAGACTGAATAGGAGCAGTATAAAATATGCCCCAAATCTTGACCTCAAGATGAATAAGGACAGCAGAGGGAAAAAAACTGGTTAAGCTTACGTAAATAGACTTGACAGCAGTTCCGGTCGGTCGTAAAAAATATTTCGACTTCAGTGCCGCGTGACTTAAGACAGAGTTATTAGTTTCCTGTCACTAGCGCCTTAATGCGACATCGTTAAAGGTTTGTATGATACCCAAATATATAGATATTGTAATTTGCCATTAAATTGACTTCAATGTCTCTATAAGCGATTACTTTAGACATAGTCATTAAACGTGCATCAATTTTCTAATTAATTTCTTAATTATTAATACCAGAAGTAAAGGGGTTTCACTAAAAAATAAAACTTTAAAGCATAGAACTATAAACGACATTGAAATAAAAATAACAAACAAAAGCATTTAGCACGCAGCGGGCATCACATCCTTACGTCCGATTGAATAAAACGTAACAATAAAACAAAATAACCGAACACGCCCGCGCCAACTGTCACGCGAAAAAAAAAGAAACGTCAAAACACTAACAATGGCGCTCAAATATGACAGATGTCAGATTTGCGTTCGGAGCGGAGCGCCGTGATTGGTCGCCCGCGGTTAATTTAAATATCGAATAGTCTCTCGAGAGCACCGAATCCCAGTTTGTTATATTGGATTGGAAGTAATTGAGTTATTCAACGCTTGTACGAGGTCTTTTAATGTTAATCGAGTGACAAATTGACTTTGCTAGTAACATGTGTTGTTTCGTTGCAATAATGTTAACATAATATCCGCAAATCGAATTTTACAAACGAGCCTGTTTGGGGCCTTTTAGGACTCATTGTTTTTTGGGGGAATTACTTTTCGTTTTATCAGCCGAGTGAACAAAAGAATTGTCGCATTGTAGTAGTTTTATTCGGCGAGCTGTTAAATAAAAGTCGCATTTAATTTAAATATTGTCGTTTGTTAGTTGAAAGTTATATATTTTAATAAACACGCTGAACATGGTCTTTAATTAGTAATTTCTTAAATACTTAACTCTACATTATAATTTCATTTGAGGCAGGTCTTATCAAGTATTTCAGTGCCGTTTATGACCATTACGAACAAAAATTAAAAATTACAGAGTTCGTGTTAAGAATTCTGACTCTAATTAGCCCCGCGAGGCGTGCGTGCCGAGTGCCGACTGCGAGCTTGTCCGAGCAGTAGACATATTTCTGTATAAATATTGTACCGAGTTAAAGAACATATTTGTCATTAATATAGAGCAGGACATGTCTAATATTAAATTTGTTTTTTAATGAGTGACTTCTACGGGCGTAATATGGAATACAAAATACACTGTCATGAGTAACTGGCTTGTAATTTAAGTACGGCTTACATGCGGTATTTGGGGGAAAAAATTGTTGGGAAATCTATTAGACTATTTATTTTGCCTTAATATAAAACTGCTGGTTTATTTACTGATGATATAATGTTACGAAATAAAGATTACTTTAAAAAATATATGAACATCTTTAAATTTTGTAGGAACGTAGTGTTTTTTTTAAATATTTTAATGGAGAAATTTTAGATTTGTTTTTAATCAATAAGATGGTTGTAAAATTCTTGTTATTTGTTGACATCATGTTAGCATCGCTTACGATGCAGTTATATTATACACTAATATCAATGTATTATTCTAGTTTTCTGATGTAGAAATCAAGTGAATCAATAACAATCAGTCATTCAGTATTACTTAACGTAATATTAATATAAGCTGGAAATAATTGTTAGCTCCGAAAGTAACTTCACGGATGGCTTTTTTGTCTTAAAACGAAAATGTCTGTAGCCAGGAAATCTCAATTATGAGATAAGAGCGCGAAAAATTAACTTTATATGATATGAATTGAAACGTTACAGTCTGAAACGTGCGTTATACAATGACCTTGAAACTTTGCTTCCGACGCAGATACCGAAGATCAACGTGATAAATAAGGTACTTAGTGTGATATTAATGTAATTTCAGAAGGTAATTGATCTGATCCACATTATTCGATAAACAGTACGCATTCCGTGCGGAAGTTTCGGTGGCACGACCTCCCCCCCTCCCCGCCACTAATCTTGCTTCCGATTTAATAATGCGAGGACGAGGAGCATTCGTCAAATAGACTCGCGGCAAGGCAGACGTGTCGCGTTATTTGTGTAATCTTGGCGCAATTTTGTATGTTATGAATATCTGTTTTGTACGCAACCACCTTTTATGAATCCTTTTCTCGTAGTCTTGGAAAAATGAGATGCAATGAAAAAAATGTATATTTGAATTTCAACCAATTAGAATTTTTCTGACGGTAACTTATTGTTAGAAAATCATGTTTTTGGGCCGCCTTACAGTAAACAACTTGTTCGCTGGCGTTTTAGTGGGCTGGTTGTCATGTGTTATGCAAATAAGTAGCCTATGTCCTTTCTTGGAGGTCAAGTTTGCTTCATACCAAATTTGCTCAAATTCGGTTCATTGGTTTGGCAGTTAAAGAGCGACAGACAGTCAGATAGAGTTACTTTCACATTAGTATACAAGTATAGGTCACTACCGTGACATGAGACATTGTCGCTTTAACTGGTTCAGACACCTTTCAAATCAGAACACAACACTACTTAGTATTGCTGATGGGATGGTATATACATTCCCAGACGGGCTTATATCAAGCTTTAATGCAAACTTAAATACCATAATTTTAACATACAGTTATATATTTTTATTCGTTAGTTTATAAAGTTTATCATCTTGTATTAAGTTACCATTCTTTCGTCGCGTTGTAGTGTAAGGCTATATATTATATAACCTCAATAAAAGAACTGTTTGTACAATAAATATTCCAATTAAAGAAGAAGTAAAGATATACCTACCTACCTACAAACCTAAGATTGGCATAGTCCATGTTAGTATCTGCTATATGTTGTTTGCAACTGTCTGCAAGTAATTATTTAGATTAAGATTCGTGACTTTGCCTTTAGTCTACTTCAACTACTATAGGAGTATATACACAACACTTTACATTGAATTAACGTACATTCTATAATAATGTACAAAATTCGATTAGAAAAAGTTAGGCACCTTTTATTCTATGCAAGTACAATTGCATTCAAAAGTAATTTATTATACTGTCGTGGTAAGAATAGGTGCGTCTCCTTAAGATTTATTTTCGTGTGCTCATTATGAGCGATAATCTGCTTTACCGATCGAGTGACATATTGCGTCGCAATGATTTGATGTTTAGATTCAAAAGGTACTAAGAGTTAAAAGCTTGTTAAAGGAATGAATTTGAAAACTGACGAAGGTTTCATCTATGAATGGCTGCATATGCTGTACAGTGAATTTCAGTGTTAAAAAAAGCGCCTAACCAAAAAGAGACGCGCGTTGACCGTTGTCAGTTTTTTCCAAGTGACGTTTCGTCCTGCGACTGTTAGGAGCTCGACACAATCGATAACCGCTGGACGGGAGAAAAAGATAAAAAGAAATAATAAATAGTGCGGGAAACAAAACGAGACGGCGGGCTCGTTTTTTATTATATAACTTCGCGTGTAGTTTACAATTGGACTTCGAAATACTACGAATGTGAATTGAATATATATTTAAAGATAATACATATTTTTGTTAGTAAATCGAAGCTATTGATTTGATTTAATTGTAAATTTTAATTGTAGCGTTCGGTTGTATCATCTTCATTTAATATATTATGATATATTAATAAGCTACACACAATATTTATCACTATTTTTAGCATACTTGCCAGGCGGTCAACATTTATACAGTTACTATTAGATACCATTTTAAATTTATATTTGAATATATTTCAGGACTTTAAGTTAATAATTCTTATGTAAATATATTTATAATCATTAATAAATTACACATAGTCATTATATAACAAGTATTACGTTACAAAAATCAAATCAAAAGTGATTTGATCTGCGTCGTAATTAGTCGAATATAAATCTTTTTAAATATGACAGTGGTCTAATTATTTAGAAGTGTTAGTTAATTTGAGTTGAGTCGTTTGCGGATCTGATTATGCTGTGATAAATGATCGAGACTCAGTATCGAGTAGGCGGAGCGATGATCAAATGAATGACCAATGGGTATGAAGTGATTGTGTCCGTTTGTATATAGCCCACTCTTGATTTTAATACTTTGAAATGTACTACAAGAGTTTGTATCTTTTATTATATTATCAAAGATCAGTTAGAGATCTATGGGTTTGAAATGGGTACATATAGATGGTAAAAATATATATAACATCAGAGGTGAGTAGACATTTTCCAAGAAAGGTAATTTAATTAAGTTGAAATGTAGAGTAGCCTTATATATAAAAATATTAAATATTTTTTGTAATTATTTTCTATACGAAATATATAGTTTATACTGTATTTACAGAGTATATTCCTTTTTTTATTAATTATATATTTTTCAAAAGATATAGTATGTTTTTACCTGATAATCGTTTCACAATTCGAAAGCGATCTCTAAAGTATCACTGCAAATAGCTATTCGAAGTAAGTTAAAAGGAAAACTCTCTCATACTAAAGAACTTCGTTTTCGCGAAACACCGAAACCCGTAACTGTAGTCTCGCCTCCATCGATCGCCTTCAATACCTCTTTATTTACTTTACAAACCCCCTCTAACGCCCAACACAAACACTGACTTCTTTCAAGAAACAAAACGGGATGCCGATACGTAAAAAGCATACGAGGAAACGAGACAGAAAACCCTCGCCATCTTAGATGCAGCCTGTGGACCAAAAGTTAGCCAATAACTCGCTTTGTGCGGTAACAAAGGGGCCTATCTTCTAACCTGTGTGTGTAGCAAATTGATCTTTATTGTTCGGAGTGAGAGTTTTATTTCGCTCGGGGAAGCGCGAGGTAAAATTAATAATAACGTTCGTTACGTCTTAAGGGGAGGGATGCGTGTCTTTGATGGCAGCGCGGGGTCTGCATGTGATTCCTTGTAACTGGGCCCATTAATTTCGGAATTGTTTTTGATGTCAATTACATAATAAATGTTTGTTACTATTTCGTTACAATAACAACGATACTAATATATAGCTCTCTTTCTTTCTTAACATGTAATAAGTTTAACAAACAGAAAAAGACGATGAAATGTTAAACTATGTTTGTGTATATATAATGATAGGGTTATGTAAGTAGTCCATTTTAATGAAATAGTAACTCAGTACAATATCACTTAGTAATATGGTCATCGACTTTGTAAGAATGAATCATTTCAACTCAAATTCATTTCTAGTGAGATTTATTGGAACCAGATCCTTATTTTTATAATAAACTCGAACTAATAACTTGTCTATACTGGATAATAGTAATAAAATATTTTTAAAATTATTTTTACTAATAATAATTATACTCTTATTCTTTAAAATTGCAAACAAAATTATTGAGAATATTAATTAATGTTTCAAGTTAAAGATCGAAGATAAAAAGAAGCCTCTGAGATTGTCAATAAAAACTATAATATGTATTATTTTCCCCCGAGGCGACCAGTAAAACGTAACAAGTATTGGAACTCGCATCAAAAGCGGGAACAAAAACATCAATCGCTCAAACTGAGTTAATCCACAACTAAATTAAGTCCTGACAAATAGCGTGATGTCCCCTTAACACGAAACCCGACAAACAATAATTGACTTTATTACAACTGAACAAGGATACATTTTATATAAACTATCAAAACACCCTCGTCGCGTTGCCAGATGAATTTGAACTTTAATATGAGAACAACAGAAATCACAATGCAATGAAATTGAATACTCATCTCTTGATTTCTTCTATCGTTACATCATTTACTTTTATGAAATTCAATAACAGCTTAAGTACGTTTGTATTTAAAGGAAAGTAAGACTTATTCGTTGGGTTTAAAAATTTAAATGTTATGTGGTGTGTTTACATAATAGCAAGCTGAGAAAAAGTATTTAAAGATCTTTAATATAATTTACTTAAAATTAAAAGAACGTAAATATCTGAAGCGATTAGAGAAGATTAAACTTTAAAGATGGAATGAAACTTTAGTTACAGCGGGTAAATATTACGAGTTTAATGAGTGACTTAAATCAGTTATAACTACAGACAGCAGCAGGTCTTTATATTTCTCATATCGCTGTTTGTCTGTCCCTATGTGTGCTTAGAACTTGAAATCTATGCAACCGATTTCGATGCATTTTTTTTGCAATGTTACCTACATTGCAAACGCTAGCTGATTCCTATGAGATGTATCAAAATAATGTACTACAGCATTTTATATCTTATAAAGGTCTACACAATTGTTCGTGTAGGCATAGGTAAAAGTCTATCTCGTAGGGATAGCCCATAATAACAATTTTTTATCCTTTACCTTTTACGAGAAAGGTAATTTATAAAAGATTTTAAACAATACAACATTAATCCTTATCCTATTAAGTACCTTAATTAAATAATGCTTTTAATGTAAATCAATACGGACTCAAAAGGAGGGACCTAGCCTTAGCCTAGTATTGGAGTAATTGTAGGCTTTTAATTTATCTTTCAAGTCATGAAGAGATGTTCTGTTGTGGTTCCATCAGATTGATTTCAAAACAATTCTTCTATAAACACCTTTAAAATATTAAAGAATCTCTGATAGTAGGATATTAGGTAAGTGGTACCTACATCACAGGTGGTACATGAAGGTCACAAATAAGACCTGGTGGAAGGTGGTGGTGACCTTACCCCTCGGATGGTTCTACGATGTACAAAAAAATATAAAATAGAAGTCATAAAATGTAGCATCTACCAGGAACGCATAGAGCCGCAAGAGGTCGAGCGTCCCCTGCAATTAAACGGCAATATCTTTGTACAAATTCAATAAGAGCGCGCGCAAACATTGCGTCACCCCCTCGTTATGAACTGCATAGGGTTACCAGACATATATTTCAATCATATGATGAAAAATAACAAATATTGCCGATATAAATAAAGTTTAACTATTCATTAAATCTCACGAGACCATACAATTTTGACATAATTAAAAAAAAAGATATTTAAATGTGTTTACACAACATACGTCATTTCGTTTATTTGTACTTAAATTAAATAGACAGATTATAATATATATATTATATAATAGTTTTTTTCTACCAATGCAGTAAGGCGCTATCATTTTAATCTTTCAAAAATTACCGTTTATTATGATCAGAGTTTAAAATATTAGTGCAACATTATTTTATTTACAAAACGAATATCAATCAAAAAGGTTGAGTCGTTTTCATAGTTGTATAAGTTGTATTCGATTGCGATCTATTTGTTGGTGGCAGCCCTATTTAGTATTTTTGTTTGCGGCCCGTGATCGCGAGGTAATAGGAGCACTATTAACTTGTGCACGCGGCTTTATTTGCGGGGGCCGCTCTCGCCCACTTTGTATGCTAATTGTAAGTTTGTTAGCTCAAGAGTCTGCACAGACGCGTTTATTACATTGATTTTTATGACTAAAGACTTTGTTGATGGAATCATTTAATTATAAATTTATATCATAGGTTAAGCTGTTTTTATGTGTATTCTTTATTCAATACTAGTTGTAGCTCGTTGCTTCGCTCGTGTTTTAGGGGATCGGTTGTCAAAAAAATTCATCAAATTCGGTTCATTGATTTGGTCGTGAAAGAGCGACAAGCAGACAGACAGACAGAGTTACTTACGGATCAGTTGCTTACGAATAACGGATAGTATTATAAACAAATCATAATGACAGATACTACTGTTTCTATAAATAATTTTAAACGTAATGTCAATAGGTACTCTTTTCGTTAGTAAATGAATCTTCTTAAGCCTTTTTAAACATACGAAGCAGAAATGGCATTACACACGAGTAGATACGTCAGTCAATTATCTTATTGGGATGCAATACAAATCGTTGAATAAACATGCATCAGTTTTGTTACCGTAACGCATTTGTGAATAGACTAAAAAGCGACGCGCTCTGCGTTAAAAATATAACAGAATAACGTCACGATCAACAAAACAATAACTCAACAAAAGCATTGCAAATATTGTTCAATTAACTAACTGATGACCTTCGTGGTCGAGTGTGTACCTGTTTTCATAGGTGTCTCCGAGATCCCAGGTTTGATTCCCGGCCGAGTCGTTGTAGAAAATTTCATTAGTTATCTATGTTGTCTTGGTTCTGGTGTTGGTGTTACAGTCGTTACTTCTGATTTTCCAAACGCCATAGCTTTAGCTACTAGTGGGATCAGAGTAATGTATGTGATGTTTTCCAATATTCATTTAATTTTTTTTTAATCTGTCAACATCTTTCTAGATTACTTTGTAATGAAATCGATTGGCTTTTTTTTTCAATTCTCGTTAAAGCTTAATCGAGAAAGTTATTGAATTGTACACGTAGTTAGCTTCGGTCGCGAGCAATCAGAATCGGAAACAAATTACACGTAGGAGTCATTAGCTACCATCGTTTGTAAGATTTACGTGTTAAAGGGTCCAGTATGAATATTTTTATGCGAAAAATAAATGTGTTTCGCCCGCGTATAACATAGGGACAGATATAACGAGTTATGATACTATATGTAATATTTCATGATAACCCGTTGACTAGTTAAGATATAAAGAAACAAAGATACTCATTTTTACAGGCATAAGTTTTGATTAACTGATATGTCTTTGATTAACATATCCTTCGTGTTTATATGCGATCGTCTATTAGTTATAGGTAAGTATATGCTAGCGGGATATAATCTTATTTACCCATATCTATTTATGTTATAGAATAGCTAACTAATAATGATAAAATAAAACCTACCAAACCTAGCCAAGACGAGATGGCCCAGTGGTTAGAAAACAAAATCAGCCACATATGTATTCCACCAACCCGCATTGGGACAGCGTAGTGGAATATGTTTCAAACCTTCTCCTCAAAGGGAGAGGAGGAGTTAGCCCAGCGGTGGGAAATTTACAGACTGTTGTTGTTGTTACCTAACTTAACCTAACCTAAAAGTAGAGTGCGTTAATAATAATAATTAATATCAATAATTGATTAATAGATAGAGTTTTAATAGTGATTAAAATCTACAATGAAATACAATAACACGCCCAATAAAACTTTACGTTTAACCAAAAATCCATTTGTCAGTTTCAAGCTCGTCAAAACAAACAATTAGTTTAAAATAAATAAAGGAACTAATTAAACCGCTCCGCAGCGCCGAATTAATTACGCCGACGAATCATCTGTTAATTGCGTAATTACGATCATTACGGCACCGCGTTTCGTTATGAGACTGTGGAACGGAAGAAAAATCTTAGTTTTACAATGGAATAACTTGAATACTTTTACATTTTATAAGAAGCTTCTAAGCGTTTTGAAAATTGACTTTATATTATTGCGTTTCAGTTATTTAAAAGAAGAAACTGTGACGTAGAGTGAAAGAGAAAGATATACCTTAATATTTAAAGAAGTTTTACTTCTATCACCGCAATGCTTAAATGTGGATTGGTGATTTAAATCGTAATTACTGGTTAGAGTGCGTTATAATCACTTAACATACTTATGTAGAAAAATCTTACAAATTTTGCTTTTTTACAACCCCGAGATTGAACCCTGAACCTAGATTTAGCTAGCTTCTAGCCATCGACCAGTCAGGTATGTACTGTATAATATTTGTCGTATCTTATGCGATACGAGTGTTAAATAAAGCTTAACCGTTTTTACTCATTGTATTTTCAGCGGGAACTCCGAAAGCAATCAAATAAACTCGCAGACAAATTAATTACTCGTTCGCCACAAACAGCACTCGTTTTGTTGCTTACAAAACGACCGCTTCCATTTTTTTTATTTCACATTTTCAAGGTAAACGTTTTAAGGTAATGAAACTTTCGATACGAATGCACAAAGTTTCGGTTATATTGAAATATCCAGTTATACGAAAAAACATACTTGTACTGTGTTTATGAAAAGTGACAGCACTTTGGGTAGTGGCATATACAAGACAACAACAACAGCCTGTAAATTCCCACTGTTGGGCTAAAGGTCCTCTCCCTTTGAGGAGAAGGTTTGGAACATATTCCAACACGCTGTTCCAATGCGGGTTGGTGGAATACACATGTGGCAGAATTTGTATAAGATTTGTCACATGCAGGTTTATTTACGACGTTTTCCTTCACCGCTAAGCACGAGATGTTATAAAGACAAATTAAGCACATGAATCAGCAGTGCTTGCCTGGGTTTGAACCCGCAATCATCGGTTAAGATGCACGCTTTCTAACCACTGGGCAATCTCGACTCAGGGGGCATATACAGATAATAATTTAATAACATACAATTTCTTTGTCACTTTCGTCATAGGTAAGAGCAACTTATGTGCAAGATTGTACCTACTTATAGTTCTACGACCAGCGGTTAAGACTGTTTGTAGTTTGCCAGACAGTCAGGGCTAAATTTGTTGAGTTCGTATTCATTCTATAAAATAGAACCGGGATGGGTATGCACGCCCTACGAGCGACTTCAATACTTCTATTATATATTAACAGCAACATGCAAACAGATAGAAATGTCATAAAAATAATAGTACAGGCAGCTCTGAAGACTCAAAAATTGTCAGATTTTCTTATTGAAAGAAGTTTATTATTAATAAATAAACTTCTTTGATCTATGCTATCTAACTCTGTCTGTCTGTCGCACTTTAACTACCAAACCACTGAACCGAATTTGATGAAATTTAGTATGAAGCAAACTTGAGCTCCAAGAAAGAACATAGGTTATTTTTTGCCTAACATATGGCAACCAACCCCAGAAAAGCGAGTGAAGCCTCGGGCGCCAACTAGTTCATATTAAAATACATTGATACAGCTTCGATACAGTGTCAGGAACATTACAAATGAAAGTTCCAAACAATAAATAAACATGCGAAAATGCAAAAGTCGCCGACACACGTGTCGGTCTCGTGTCGGCCTTATGTCGGTCACGCGTTCGTCTCTAATTGGCCGCGTCGCAACCACCAATCCACGCAACAGTATTCGGTTACATCATAATGAGTTCGGAGTTTAACTATTACTTACGCGAGACAGATGGAGGAATTACTTCTGATACAGACATACAGATGATTATAGCTAATGTGATTTAGAATATTGTTGATAATTCGTATTATTATTTTCGAATATACTTTATTAAGGTTCCGAGCAATGCTTCATCATTTTTATTTTCGATCAACAAATCAGCAGAAGGTAACTAAAATGTTTGATTTATATACTAGTTTAAACTGATTTAAAATCAAAATCAAAATAAACTTTATTCAAGAGTGATTTTACAAGCACTTTTGAATCGTCGAATAAGTGAAGCTACCACCGGTTTGGAAAGTAGATTCTACCGAGAAGAACCTGTAAGAAGCTCAGTAGTTACTTTTTTTCAACATTTAAAAAATACAAAGTCATGTTAGTTAATACAATTATTTAAATTAATATATCCTGCCTGGAAGTCAACAGGTATTAATTCCACGCTTTTTTATCATCTACAAAATCTTGTATCGAATAATATTCCTCTTTTACCAATGTATTTTTATAAACGATTGAAATTTACGAAACGGCAAAGTTAAAAATGTCTGCGGAATTTTATAATAGAAACGGACTCGTTATTCGCGCGAAACTTATAAAACACAAAATTCCAGCACCTTAGGGGTAGAGTTTAATAAAACGCGCTATCTGTCTGCTAAATTTCAATTTTTGGGTGTTATAGTTTCTGAGATTTAGTGATTATGATAAGTGGTATTTCCCTTTCATATATAAAGAGATTTTGTGTTAGGAATGTTATTATTATTTTTATGTTTCATTTACTATGAAAGTACTTAATTTACATGCCGACGTTCCGATTTCATCGCTCAAAAACTTCCTGTAGATTTATTCATGGTAAAAAGTTGAGTAGTGACCTATACATCAACCTGGGTAACCATCAAGTATAATACGAAGAAAACGGTTAGGCAAGGTTGAAATTTACTAATTATCGTCACTTCCTACAAAGTTTCCCTTCCTATTTCAAAGTCTAAACATTGTTATTAACAGAAATCCTTTTCAGCAGATGCTTCCTTCATAATTTGTCAATATTCTAAATTTCAGCTTCTTAAGTTCTGTAGCTTTAGATGATGATTTGATCGTTAGTCAGGAAAAGTGTGCCTTACTAACTACAATATAAGGTTTAAGCGGTTAGACAGAATAATTCTCTTCAATTTTCGGAAAAGTTTTAAAGACTTTGTCCGAAATTTTGACGAAACGATACTTTTTCAATGAAAGTGAAATTAAATCCGCAAATAGATCAAAATACGGATAGTTAGTATAAAGGAGCCGGCTGTGTCGTCCGTCCGACGTAAGCATTATAATCCGACTTGTATATAATAGTAGGAATCCGATACCCGATAGTAAGAAACCAGGAGCTCACTAACAGTGTCGAATAACACTAGAATACCAGACACAATGAGACTTTCAATATAACTTATTTCAATTAACATAAAGTTACAAATTGAACAACACATATATCTTAATAAGCTGGACAATGATCTTAAAATTTTCTGGAATACTTCATTTTTAAATAAGATTTTAAAAAATATTTTGAATCTTTCATTACTAGACATAAAGGTGAAATTTGACTAAGAAATAAATTGTTAAAAATAGTTTAAAATCTTTAGGCCAATTTAATATATCATAGAAAATAAGCTGTGGACCTTATGATTAAGGAAATAAAGCCCTTTTCTGATACTTAAATGTTCTCGGATAATGGTTTCTTAATCTTTATAAAGCGCCGACACTCAACACCGAATTGAATAGTAGGTATTGAATTGGCCGGTGCGTTGAATTCAGTTGAATAGTTGTCAAATTAGACGGATAATCTGTTTGTGCGCATGCGCAGGCCGCCATTGTTGTACAACAAAATGGCAATATTGGCGCTAAATACTTTAAAATTTAAATATATATGAAATAAATACAGTCGATTACGTAAACAACTTAATTCATAGATTGGGATGGATTGTATCGAAGCTTTTGTACTTCATGCAGACGAGGGCATTAATTATGTCGATTAATAAAAAATATTGCAATACAGTTAAAAAATAATCGGAAAACTTGGTAAAAATATTTAGTAAACGATGTGCAACCAGCAGCAGCTAAGGCTATTTGGAATTTTTGGATTGACACGCTGCTCCAATGTGTCTCATGAGACCGTGTCAGACCGTGTCCCCGATGGTAATTAGTTACCACCGCCCAGATATTAGCGCTTTAAGAAAAAATAAAAAAATCCTTGCAACATACCAATGCGCCAACAACCTTGCGAACCAAAAACAGCCTATTACGCGTGTTTTAAACCGGAACTCAATAGAATAAATTACTAAGTATTGCTGGTTGGCGGTATAATATCTGATGAGTCTGTGGTACTCAAATGGGCTTGCACAAAGCCCTGCCATTGAGTCTTACCTTGGTAAAAATGTGTAAAATAATCCTCGGAAAATAAGTTCTCATGTTTTGTTCAGACTACGCCCCGCGACCTTTGAAGGACCTACAAATAATTTATATAAAAATAAAGAAAAGTATGCATTCCTGTTTGAAGCGAAATTCGCGAAATTCCCATAACAGTTCTGTAATAAAAACTATCAAAACGGAAATATCAAGTTTGGAGTTCCGCCGGCGTCCGTAATCTACACCGACATGATACGTACGGAACCTACAATTAATATTCGAGGTAATTCAGACATACTCTTTGTTGAGCCGACCAGGGAACTCAGACCCTGGATGCCGCCCGATTCCATTTAAAAAGGCTCTTTTCAAATGTCAACGGTAATGGTCGGTTATTTTATATGGAGTAATTGAATTACCCTTATATTAGGCAGTTTCCTGTTTTATTTTTTAAAGGTTTTTTATACAGGAAGGAGCCGTCAAATTTTAATCAAATTATTATTTAACAATGCAAGTTATGATTCGGTCCATTGATGTGATCCGCCATTGATTAGTGCCATAATGCGCGCTATTAACGCTTTCATATGATTATAGAGTTTTTTATTTCGAATCGGGTTAAGACGTTACATTTTTTTTGTTAGATTAATATTATCGGTATTTTTGTTTTTTGGTATGTAATCGAATTATTCAAAACTGTTTTTATTTAAAGTAATAAATCCAAGATGAAGCCGCGCAAGAGATATTATATTAGCTTTACTTCCACCATCCACTCAGCAGATATTCTTCCGCCAACTCCACAATACCACTTTTATCGTGTTAAAAACGACTTGGAGGGAAAGTGAGCTTAAATGCAGCATAAGGAACGCAACGTCCTGAGATCCTTAAAGAATGTTTAATATTTCTTATATCAATAATATCTGTGGTGGTGATAACTTACCACCAAGAGGCCCATTTGCCCGTTCCAAAAAAAATAGTGAGTACAGTGTGCACAGTGCAGTTACTTTTATGCTCTAATTTGCTGATATTGTGAAACGAAATATGCACAGACCCAAGAGCTTCTCGGATTTTTCGAGGATTGAATGTGAGACGTCAGGAGTTGCTGCTCTGTAAGTTTACCACTAACCTAACGAGTCTGGCCATTAAAGTGAACGACGTCACATCGAATAGATATTTACTAAGAAAGTATAAATCAATTTTAGGGTAATTTTATTTATCATTCAAGTGTCGTCACGGAAATAAGCGGGTAAGACTCGTGAGACATCCAGCGTGGAAGCGATTTGATACGGTCCAACCTCGATAGTCATTTCTCAGACGAAACGATATGGAACTCACGCCCTTATTATAATAAAGATAAAGATCATAATACCGTGAGCCAATTTCACTTTCCGCTCGTCGCTACGTATTCTTAACCACTGAGCGTTGCAATAAATAATGTACACGGTATTAGTTCTTGTGTTGAAGAAAGTAAAAGTCAAATTTCTTTGCAGTGTTTTGGCAAATTTGTAGGATGTATATCATTTTACTTCCTTAGGGTGAAATGTTATGGGGTGTGATACGTCTTTTTTCGCCTGTTTATGAGGGTAATGAAGAGGGTTATTTATACTTAAGCTTTTGATCCGTAAGAAAGGGTCCTAGGTTCAATTTGTTTGTTGATTATTCCGTCATAAATTTATCTGAGGCTATTTATCTTAAATTATGTTTTGTAGTTTAGCCGATTATACATATGTAATTTTTTATTGTTTTATAAGTATTATTAAATTAATAAGTTCTACTGACAAACTTTGGTAAGACTACTCGTTACTGTTCTAAAATTAAAATATATTTAATTTACGGACGAACGCTGTTTCCTCATTTATTATATAAATTGCAACCAAATAATTTTCAATGTTTGCATGGCCTTAAATTAAAACATCGTGAGGAAATTTACACGTGTTGGATAAAATTCTGTCCAATGTAAGCTACCCGCAGCGCCAGCGGGTGAAGTGAGCTTCAACCTTTGAAAGAAATGACCTTGGACTAAATCATTCTACAAGTTTTCTGGTTTTCTTTTACGCACACAATTTACTTTAAAAAAATCTGTATGGTATATACATATATAGACAGCTTCTTTGATCTACAGTCTATATATGAGATAGCGTATCCTGATGTTCTTAATTCAAATCTGAAATTGGCCCGAGTTATTGAGTTTTATCGTCAAAAATTCTCAATAACTGTGTACCTCAAAAAGCAAAATCAATCCGTTTTTCTGCGCTTGTATCCTTTCCGTTCCGTTTTCCAATTGGTAGATCCATTTGTCCATTATTTATATACAGATTTTTATTAAGATGTAATCTTCTTTTTTTTATGGTATAGGTTGGCGGACGAACGTATGGGCCACCTCATGGTAAGTGGTCACCATCGCCCATAGACAATGACGCTGTAAGAAATATTAACTATTCCTTACATCATTAATGTGCCACCAACCTTGGGAACTAAGATGTTATGTCCCTTGTGCCTGTAGTTACACTAGCTCACTCACCCTTTAGATCGGAACACAACAATACTAAGTACTGTTATTTGGCGGTAGAATAACTGATGAGTGAGTGGTACCTACCCAGACGGGCTTGCACAAAGCCCTACCACCAAGTAGTATCGTAAATGTGTGTGTGTGTGTGTGTGTAATTGTTGATAGTGGTGTACGTAGTATTTACAATATAATGTAATCATGTATGTCCATATATTCGGAGCGGGTGACGCGCAACTCGGCGCTCTTAACTGAATTATATCGGTTCATGCCCAAACAGAGATCTTACGATACTAGATAAGACAGTCTTGTCACATTAAAAACTTGAGGCTACTCCGACATTTTAAAATGTATCTTGTAATAACAATTTTTGGTTGCTGTAGCTGGCTGCTGATATCTACTTAGTAGCATCCTCAGTTTTTAAAATTTTGTATCTTATTAAAAAAATGCATTATCGTAATTGATTTATATACTTAAATGGCCGTAATGGGATGACCAGATTGTTGGGTATTTAATTTTTTTTATATTATATATATAATTTTTTTATTTTTTTAATGAATATGAAACAGAAAAGTATATAGTATACATACGTGTCACAAATGGGGTAGAAAATATTAGTAGAGGGCGCCATGAAGGCATAACATAGCGTCATGCCGTTTGCCTTCACGTCATAGGAGTTGGTAACCCAAAGCGCCACTTTAACAAAAACCCATATAACTGCCATCGTTTTATTTTATTAGATTATACATCTATCCATTCACGATGGTGCATTAGTATGAGTGAGGCTCGTGCAAGAATATATTCAGCAAAAATATATAAATTCGATTATATTTGTGTGAATACCGATAGGAGACAGGCATCTTTGTGAGTGAACAGATCTATACTGTATTAATATTATAAGGACAGCGCATGTCGCATCCAGCGGGCTTAGCTCCATAGCAAGCTCATAGGACTTAAGTTATAATAGAAATTAATAGCGCGCTAACACGTCGCGCGCTAATCGAGTCCGCGCACTCTGTTAACTCGTTACTCTGCAGTTTGTTGTTTTTACCCTACTGAGCGGAAAGGTGTACGGTGTTTTATTTTACATTAATTATATAATCTAACAACTTTCACATTATATAGCAATGTATATATAGATGGTGCATACAGCTTTATAAATATAATCGACGACTTAAAGGTACTGTGCAAATCCGTCTGGGTAGGTATTACACGCTCGTCATGTATTCTACTGAAAGCAAGGTAGATAGAATTTTGTTGTTTTACAGGTATTGTATTAAAGCACCTTTATAACTACAGACCATGTATTATAATCTCTTAGTTCTCAAGCGGCGCATTGGGGTTGTAAGGAATGATTATTTTTTTCAGTGCCAATGTCTATAGATAGTCATGATAACTTACTATACAGTAACAGTAACAGCCTGTTAATTTACCACTGCTGGGCTAAGACCTCCTCTCCCACTAAGGAGAAGGTTTCTAACATATTCCACCACGCTGTTCCAATGCGGGTTGGTGGAATGCACATGTGGCAGAATTTCGATGAAATCAGACACATGCAGGTTTCCTCACGATGTTTTCCTGCACCGCCGAGCATGAGATGAATTATAAACACAATTAAGCATATATATATATATATAGCGGTGCTTGCCTGGGCTTGAACCCGCAATCATCGGTTAAGATGCACGCGTTCTAACCACTGGGCTATCTCAGCACAATAACTTACTATGAGGTGCTGTAACTATGAGGCTATATAAATGTTTAAAAAAAACGCTACATATATACATCGTATCGTATTGGAATAAGGTGATGACTGATGCTTGCTTTATCAGTTTCTAAATCAAAGTTATTAAATCCTCATGCATATCCCATTGCATGTCGTTTGTTCGAACCGATCGCAGCCGGCAACAATGCTAATAACGAACCATTACTCTTGATACCGATCGACCCCATAATTACACTAAAAATGCCCATTGAAAACGATACCAAAGAAAAACATTCTTAACGCGCGAAACCGTCCGAAACAATGCCTTCACGCCAAACAAACATTATAAAACGTATTTTATTTCAACCCTACGATGTAAAAAAACGACTACACTCAAATGACAACCGTAATGCAATCGAATAAGGTTGTGTTTCGAGTGTGGATAGGTTCTATACAGGGTGTTTCGTACAAAAACGTTTATTAGCGCATTTCTGTCGCAAGTCGAGCGTGCGAATGATAAGTGACAAGCAATTGAAGTGTAGGGGGAGCAAGTGTTCGCAACTTTGGGGACACTGACGTTTTATTACTGTTAAAGCTGGGGTGCTCTCCGGTTGAGATGTTTATTTTTTTATTTTAATTATATTAGCTTTACTGCTACGTAAACATAATTACTAATTAATTCAACATAAGCAATGTTATCAGGAGCTGGATGCGTAGAGTAGTCCAAGAACGATCTCAGTGGCGTGGAATTGGAGAGGCCTATGTCCACCAGTGGATGGAAATGGGCTGATGGATTGGATTGGATTGGAAGCAATGTTATCTATCTTATAAAATATATGTAGATATATCTTTTTTCAGATAAATATACGTCATAATCAACATGTTTGCAAGTATTTTTTAGGAATTTCATTTTTTTTTCTATATAGCTACACCATCAACATAGCCTCTTACATCTGTCAACTAATTGCTATAAGCATAGGATCTGTAGCGATTTCCTAGGAGGATAATAAGCATAATATACATATATCTCTGACAGAACAATGTAATATAAGTTTATCTGTTCACTACCGTGTGTAAAGTTGGTCTTAAATAAAACATATATGATGGTAACCCTAATTCAATAGTGCGTTAAATGTAGCGAATTCGATTACTATCGCGAGTCTATTGTGCTTTAATACACTCAAGGGATACAATACAATAAGTATCAATGAGTATCCAACAAACTATAAAGATTATAAAAGACATTTTAATTACTATTTGTTACTTCAATGCTATTTACTACAAAAACTAAAAGTCGCAAGACAAAGTAACATTATTTTTTTAAAGCATTGTAACCCGCCCTGGATTCTCACTGATACTTATATGTATCGTTATATGATACCAAAATTACATAAAATCATTATAAATTGTAGTCTATGTTTTACTCTAAAGTATAAATTATATTTATGTAAAATTTCATCCAAATCCGTTCAGTAGTTTTTTCATGAAAGAGCTACAAACATACATACATCCACCGTCACAAACTTTTGTTTTTGTAATATTAGTAGGAAGTAGAATTACTGGATCTTGTCAGTATGGACATAAGCACCCCTGACTTCAAGAGAACGAGTGGACGCAACTAAGCGTGATAATTTATATTTTGTTTTCCAAGGTCGGCAAAGTATTGACAGAAAATTTGTGTTGATATTCAATGGTGGCGTAGTATTACACGATACAGTAATTACACTATTCCACTCGCCCTTCGTAGTGAAAACAGATGAATGACTTGGCAGTTAAAAAGAAAAACTATGTAATTACTGTCCAGGTTTATCAGTTATCAAATCCAAAATATAAAACGTAATTTAAGTAAAACCTCTTTGGGCGCGATAAATTTATATTCATATTCTTTTATTCAACTTAAAAGCGTTACTATTGCGAATTAATAATAAAAGTAAAAACAGTTTTAACTATAAAATAAAATGCCAATAAAAAAAACGTTTACGGCAATTTATTAAATATGATTTAGAAATAGACGAGAAATACAAATAATTTAAATCAGTGTAACGTTTGAATTTGTAACGTTACGACATGAAACGTTTCTGACGTTAAATTATATGTTAACAGTTGATTATTGTACAAGTAAACGATTATTCGTTGATTCGCGTCAGATTTACATTCAATTGTTCAATTCAAGAGGTCACGGATCTGAGTTAACAATACAATACGTGTGAGTGACTCCATTCAGCGGACCTCTATTGTCACAGCAGATATAGATAAAGATAAGATAAGTATAAGTGCTTAATAGCTTGTATTATGCGGGGTAGTAACGGAAAAACAGCGGGATGATGTGATCGAAACATGTTACAACATTCGTTTAGTTATTAAGTACTTTCTACGTTACTATGTAGTATATAATTAGTACACGAGAAATTTAGCTTTTATTTAAACGATTTTATAGATATTACGAAACCTATTGTAGGGTTTCGTTCGATTTAATTTCATTATAAAATGCAGGGTTACAAAATTATGAAATATTATTAAAATGGGTTTTATTAGTTCATTAGTTCAGTTAGAATTGGAGCTTATTGATAACAATTAACCGTAAATTTGATAACAGTTATCATTTTCTTTAGCTATTCCCTAAACGGCCTGTCAGTTTTTCGTCTCTATAAAATTAATTCTTTTTAAATCTTAGTAATTTAATAAATTGCAATCAAGAATCTTCCTCATTTTTCTGCAGATATATCTACTGAAGGCTAGAGCTCTTCAAAATGAGACCATAAGCGATTTTTACGTGCAGCTATCGTCGCATAATCCCTGGGACAAAAATCAGCATACACTGTTAATATGTAACATAGACTAGACTCGACCCCACCTTTTAGAAATTGGGCAGGTGTTAGGTTTAAAAAGGCTTATGTTCTTTCTTGGGTTCAAGTATGGTTCATACCAAATTTAATTAAATTTGTTTCTGTTTTTTGGCCGTGAAAGCGGATAAACAAAGTTGCTTTCGTGATTTTAATATCAGCATTAACATAATCGTAGAATTGCTAAGATATTTAATGTCAAAATTTTACTATAGTTCATCAATTCCAGCAGTAATATCGAATAAAATAGGATACAGCCTCTTAAATTTCGTATTTGGCGGTTCGGAAACAGTGTGTGTTATAGATCTTCTAGTACTAAAGTCTGTGGGTGAAAGTGACCTCTGACCAGAAGAGAGAAGTAATAGGGTCTGTAGTCATTTTATCCTTTTACATTCCTTCCTTTTCTGTATCTATTAGTAACAATATAATAAAAATTATGAAAAAAATGTATGCGTGGAAGTATTTATCGAGCCTTAGTCTTCCGAATACAAACACGTATATCAGACAAGGTGCTAAATATTCGAAGGCATCAATATCAAAATATAGTTGGATACGAGTAGTTAAGGACGGGCGACGTCGGACGCGACCGGTAATTCGCTTAAAGCCGCGCTTGCTTGCGTATCGACACTACGCTGACTGCTATAGCACCGTCTAGCGCATACACAGCTTTAAAGCGCTATCGCTTTAACGGAGATTGTTTATTGCAGATATATCTATCAGCTACGTAAGCCTTAATTATTTAATAAATAAACTTTAATTTTATCACAAATAAAAACAAATAAATAAGGGTATTACTCGATGTTTGAAACGTTCATTTAAAAGTTGTTGTTTTGCATTGTATTGAAGTAAGATATCTCTGTTAATAAATTGGTGGAAGAGTAACTCAGAATGTACATTCTGAGTTGCCTGCAGATTCTTCTCGGTATAACCTACATTCTAAAACGGTGGTATCTTTACATTTAATGTAATCCTTTAGTATAAAGATTATTAGTGCTTGTAAGAGTTTACTTGTATACAGTTTCATTTTCATCACTGTGTTCATTCCTATTAAAAACTATAAACAGATACCACTTATAAATCACTAAATAATTTTAAAATACGATTTGGCTATTATTATAAATTGTAGTTCACTAGCCTGATTAATACTGAATGAAGTTACAATGCACACTAAAAATGCAATTATTAATTTAAGCATCTGTTCATCGATACAATGATCTTACCCTTATTGAGTAAAATTAAATAAGAAAGAAACAGAACATTAGACGCTGACATAGAATACAACGTTCAGTGAAGGGCTGAAGTAATCAGCGAAGTAATTGTTAATACTACCCTCGCTTAAAAACCGAGCAAAAACATCTTTTCCGCTGTAATTAAGACATTAGCGGGAACGGGTAATTTGGCGCCGGGCTCAGACAGCGATGACCGTCACGAAGGGCAACGGTAATTGAAACTATCAGCGGGTTAAGAAATTGATGAATTGCGGACGACAATATAATTAGCTGCGAAATACATGAACAATTCGAAAATCTGGAAACATTCGTTGGGGAAACATTTTATCAGAAGTCAGTCAGCCATTCAAGTTTTCAAAAGTAATAAATTCTAGTGCTGTAGGTCGGTTGGAAAATTAAATATTAGGTTAGTTTTTGTGACTGAGCTGGTATAGCCCATGGTGATTGGAACGCGAACATCTTAGACTATAGTTACGGGTTTAAACCCAGGCAAGCTCCGCTGTATATTCATGTGCTTAATTTGTGTTTATAATTAATCTTGTGCTCGGCGGTGAAGGATAACATCGTGAGGTTATATGTATAATTACATAGAAATTTTGCCACGTGTGTATTCCACCAACCCGCAACAACGTGGTGGATTACATTCCAAATCTTTGCCTCAAAGGGAGAGGAGCCTTAGCCCAGCAGTGGGAAATTTACAAGCTGATGTCGTCGTGATTACGTCAATCACAGAAACCATTGGAACATCATTATTCGTTCAGTTGCTTACACTTCGTGGCGGGCGGCGCAATTATGGTGTTAATAGTCGTTTAGATTTCTTATAGTAACAGCTATATATTGCCGAAAGCAAATATCTAAAGTATAATGGTAAATCTTGACTACATCATATTGAGATATGAGTACTATTTGGACGTTTGCTATAATGTTCGTGTCGACAGTTGATCTTCAAAATTAAATAACAAAATCATTGAAAAGTTAAATTGTAAGAAGGTAAGAGTACAAAACAAGTTTCTCCAAACAGTGCCAACAATGCTTACAATAGCCGTCTCGCACCGTTGCTAGTTAATCTTTGCAATGGCGTTGCAAAATGACACGTTTTCCCATCAAAAACATTCGTAACCCTTTATTAACTACCAGATTAGCTACAACCGCATCATTTGACAAAAGTCCCAACCGCGAAATGCGTTTCGATTAAGCTCTTTGGCGACGGGATAAAATCTAAATTGGCTTGAAATTTTTCATTTTTGACGATGTCCCAAGGAAGCAATTAGGTCACATCCAGAGTAAAGTGATCCCTCCGATCACGTTTTGGCCCTATTGACAATTTCTATGAGAGGGGGTCCCGTAGTTCTCGTAATTCTGGTGTTGGTTTGACATATGTTCGTCTTTCGTATAGGGGATTGAGTGACATAAGCCCCTTGGGTTCATTATAGGCCCTTACCCTTCCAGGCAATTCTATTTGCGAACTTCACATTTCACTTAATAAAGGGCGATATTATTTAGTTCCGCTTTTTGTATGTTAAATGGTTTGAAGGATATTCGAAATTAATATATATTGTGCTGCGCTTAGTTTGTTAACACTGAATTTCCATAGTCAATTATTATTACTAACAATTAATAAATTGAACAAAAAATTTAAGCATGAAACTACTGTTGAAATATAATGGATATTAATTTAGTTTACGAAAACAACAACAACAACAGCCTGTAAATTCCCCCTGCTGGGCTAAAGGCCTCCTCTCCCTTGGAGGAGAAGGTTTGGAACATATTCCACCACGCTGTTCCAATGCGGGTTGTTGGAATGCACATGTGGCAGAATTTCTATGAAATTTGTCACATGCAGGTTTCCTCACGATGTTTTCCTTCACCGCTGAGAACGAGATGCATTATAAAGACAAATTAAGCACATAAATCAGCGGTGATTGCCTGGGATGCACGCGTTCTAACCACTGGGCCGTTTAGTTTACAAGTCCAGGAAACTTACCTGAACTCTGACTTCAGGCAAGTTGACTTTCATCGCGAGCTCCTCCCGCGAATACACGTCTGGGTAGTGGCTCTTTTCGAAGGCTCGCTCCAGTTCGTGCAGCTGGTAGGTGGTGAACGTCGTGCGGTTCCTGCGGTGTTTCTTCTTATCCGCCGCGGATCCCGGACGAGGCGCGTCGTCGTCACTCGCCGACTTATCGTCTACCGGCGCTTGGAAACCGTCATTGCTATTGCAGGAACCTTCACCTGGAAAGATGGGTTACGTTCAAAATTTTTAGAATTTACTTTCTTAAGGTTTTATTTAAATGTGTTGAAAAATTCTAGTAATCATAATTTTATATACGTACATATACTTAATTTTTTTGTTCTAAGCAATTGAATTGTAAAAAATGCAGAGTTGATATATGCATTATCGGTCAGCACAATGGCGAAAACTAATTTAAAACTTTAACAGAAAATATTTTGTTAAATATATTTTCAACTAAAACTACATAATATACAATTGCGTTTACTGTACCGATTGATTTATTTGTTGTTTTTATTTACTGGTGTGATTGAACGCGTTTGCTAAAACTATCAGTACGAATAAAAAGCCACTTTTGATGACGCTATAAAATTAGATAGATATACCTAGAACTAATCTGGACGCTGTAGAAGAATTTTAAAATATGTGGAATAGATAAAGTCATATAACGATTTATAACGCGTCTACTACTACGATGCCCACCTGACAAGTTATTATGTTTCGCAGCTTCATTCTTTGCGATTTACTTTTAACATATTGTAGATGCGTTCCCACGTATCAGCCTTGCACGGATTTTCAGAGGGTACCTTCATTTTTTTTTTTTTTTTTTTTTTTTTTTGTTTACGTACCCCTCTGCCCGCCGGTTCGGTCTAATCTCTCTCGGACTCGTCATTATGTGTTTCCGTGTCGAAGCCGACGCACGTCTCTAAACTATGGGAAGAAAACGTAAACTACAAGAAGTTGCTGAAAAATCACGGCCGAAACGCCGCCGCATACTCAGCTCGTCGTCAGACTCTTCGTTGGATGAAAGTAAGTTCATGTACTAAGTGATGCGAACAACTATCCTGGGTTGTATCTGTCACGCTAAATGAATGTATATTTATACATTTCATATGTACAAAAACTTATTACTCTGCATATTGCAGGTCCTAATCGTAATAAGATTGAAACAGTTTCTTCGCCAAGAAGTTCTGTCTACCGAATGGGCCATGATATGGCACAAGTTATGCCAATCGTTTCACCCTTACCGGCCACACCGCCAGCTGTTATGACACCACAGCGTTCTGCAGATGCCGAAGAGTTGGACTCAGATATTTTGGAATTACTTGGTGATACCCTGAAGCCAAATACATGTTTCGGTAAAAGCATGCACAAGGACGTTGCGGATAGATGGCAAGATATCTTAGGGAAGGGTTTGCCTAAAAAAACTAAAGAAAAACTTCTCAGTGAATATATGGTTCCGGATAATTGTAAAATGCTAGTTGCACCAATACTCAACCCCGAGGCGAAGGCGGCTTTAACCGATGCCACTGTTAAAAGAGACCATGCTTTATTGGATAAACAGAAACAAGTTGGTGTTGCGTTGTCAGCGCTGTCGCAGGCCATAGACGAAATTATATCAATTGCAAACAAAGAACATAAATTAAAAATACTTAAACCTATCAGTGATGCATATCGCATTTTGTGCGAAGTGCATAATAGTGACACGAAATTGAGAAGGAATTTTGTGATCTCAGCCGTCAACTCGAACCTCAAGGATACCTTAATGGAAACTGGCCGAGACGATTACTTATTCGGTACCAATTTAGCAGAGCGGTTAAAAACCGCAAAAACAATTCGTCAAAAGTTCAATAAAAACAATTTCGTATCTAAACCGAATTACAGAACACGTTTAAACTCTCGGGGCCTGCATCGGGAACAGAAGGTAACATACAGAGCCGATGCAGGCCGCGCACGAGGGCCAGCACGTCAGCCGCCGCCGCCGCCGCCACCGCCGCCCCCCGCCACGCGCAGCTACCGTGCACCTCGGGCCCCGCAACCGCCGTCTCCCCCGCCGCAGCGCAGAACACGACGCTAATGCAGACCGAGGTACGGTACGCAGGTCGGTTGCAATACTTTAAAGACCAGTGGTCTACGATAACGAGCGACCGTTATATTTTTTCAATAATTCAAGGATACAAAATACCTTTTATGTGTACGCCATCACAATCTATTTCCCCAGAAGTTATAACAAAGTCTGTACAAGAACGTGTTAATTTTGATAAATGTATAAATAAGCTTCTTAAGGTAAAAGCTATCTCAAAATGTGATCACGTTCCAGACGAATTTTTATCAAAAATTTTTCTCGTGCCTAAACCGAACGGCGATAATCGTTTTATTCTAAATTTAAAATGTTTAATTAAATTTGTTAAGAATACCCACTTTAAGATGGAGGACTACCGTACGGCAGCAAAATTAGTCACAAAGGATTGTTTTATGGCATCTATCGATTTAAAAGATGCTTATTTTTTAGTGCCTGTTCATAAATCTCATCGTAAATATCTTCGCTTCCAATACAATGGAACTTTATTTGAATTTAATTGTCTACCTTTTGGACTTAGTACTGCTCCGTATGTTTTTATAAAATTATTAAAACCTGTTTCTCATTTTCTTCGTTCAAAAAATTTTTTGTCCGTTTTATATTTAGATGATTATTTTTTTGTCGGTAGAAATTATACTGAATGTAATTATAACATCAAATATACAAAACACACTCTGGAAAGATTAGGTTTTTTAATTAATTATGAAAAAAGCTGCTTAGTTCCGAAGAAGCTATGTAAATTTTTAGGTTTTGTGTTTGATTCCTCATCCATGCAATTAAAGTTACCTGAAAGTAAGAAAATTAAAATTAAGGAACTAATTAATCAGTTTATTTACATAAAAAAGTGTAAATTAAGACACTTCGCAAGATTTCTGGGTGTTCTGATATCTGCTTGCCCCGCATTACAATATTCCTGGGTTTATACAAAAGAATTTGAAAGATACAAATACTTGTGTTTGTTAAATAACCCAAGTTACGAACAAGTTATTAAAATACCCTCATACTTATTAAGAGATATGTATTGGTGGATTGAAAACATTGATCACGGTAGTGCACTTCTTAAAAATAATAAATATAGTAAAGCAATATATTCAGATGCGTCGACCACGGGATGGGGTGTATATTGTAATAATGAAACAGCATTCGGTTTCTGGAATAGTTTTGAAATAAATCTACATATAAACGAATTGGAACTCATGGCAGCTTTTTTCGGTTTAAAAGTTTTTTGTAAAGATCTTTTTAATTGTGAAATTTTATTGCGAATTGATAATGTAACTGCCATCGCTTGTATCAATAAAATGGGCAGTGTCCAATTTCCTCATTTGAACAAAATCTCTCGTATGATTTGGCAGTGGTGTGAAGAACGAAAATTGTTAGTTTTTGCTTCATATATCAGTAGTAAAAATAATGATAAAGCAGATGCTATGTCCAGAAAACACTTTAGAGATACGGAATGGGAAATTGGTGTTAGTCAATATAACCAAATTATAGAAAAATTTGGTAAACCCGAGGTCGACCTATTTGCTAGTCGTTGTAACGCAAAATGTGAAACTTACGTGGCCTGGAAAAACGACCCTGATGCTTGGGTGATAGACGCTTTTACCATATCTTGGGATAAACTTAAATTTTATGCATTTCCACCGTTCTCGTTGGTATTAAAAATGTTGCAAAAAATTATTAATGATAAGGCAGAAGGAATCGTTGTGGTTCCTTATTGGCCGACTCAAGCTTGGTTTCCTTTAATAAAGAAATTGTCTATCGGCGAAATTTTACAATTCGAAACATGTCCTAATTTAATAATATCTCCTTTCAGATTACCACACAGGCTTCACAAAAGTCTCTCCCTAATTGCCGTGAAATTATCCGGCAAACTTTATTAAGAAGATTTATTTCCCCTCGTTCAGTCGATATAATGTTAGAATCGATTAGTAATAATACATATAAACAATATGATTGTTCAATAAGAAATTGGTTAATTTATTGCTCGCGAAATAATGTCGATTATATGAAACCATCAGTACCTATAATATTACATTTTCTTACGGAAATATTTGACAGTGGCGCAAAGTATGGCACTGTCAATTCCACCAAATCTGCCTTATCTCTACTTTTAGGTAGTAACACCCTAGACGATGAACGAATAAAAAGATTTATGAAAGGTGTTTTCAGATTAAGACCAACCAATCCTAAGTACGATATTACATGGGACCCAAATATTGTCTTAAAATATTTATCGGAAAAATGGCCAAACGAGGAGCTTAATCTGGAAAAACTTTCTAAAAAGACTGTAACCTTGTTATCACTGGTCACTGCACATCGCATACAGACTCTGTCATTAATAAAAATTGAAAATATTATCTTTAATATTCCTATTGACATTATGATTAAGATACCCGATTTTATTAAAACCTCGAAGCCAAATTCTTTTCAACCACTTCTTAAAATTCCATTTTACGATGCTCATCCAGAAATTTGTCCTGCTAGAAGTCTGCAGGAGTACCTAAATAAAACAAAATCTTTACGTAATCAAAACAATAGTTTTTTATTTATTAGTTACAGAAAACCTCATCATAAATTATCCTCTCAAAGATTAAGTCACTGGATTAAGGATACTCTTCAGCGCAGCGGTATTGACACTAGTATATTCAGTGCACACAGCACACGACATGCTGCTACATCAGCTGCGAAAAGGTTAGGTGTTAATATCGAACTAATTAGAAAAACCGCAGGTTGGAGTCAATCCTCTTTGGTATTTGCTCAATTTTATAATAGACAAGTTGTTGAAAATAATTTCGCTTCTTCTATTCTTAGTTTACTTTAAGATGTTTATTTAGATTATTTAATTTTTTTTTATAAAGCATATACCTACATAGTAAAATATACATATATATATTTCCATTTGTTTATTATTTTCTTATTTCACGTTACCTTCTCTGAACATCCTACAATATGTTAAAAGTAAATCGCAAAGAATGAAGCTGCGAAACATAATTAATGGTCAAACGAACTTACCTGTAAGTGAAGTTCGACCACAATTATGTGAGCAGCTTCATTCGAAGCGATTTACAATCACCCTCCCGTAATAGTGTTGAAATAATTTCATGCAGTATGCTTTACCCTACCCTGCTACGTGAAATAAGAATAGAAATACTTTAAACGAAATGACGAGTCCGAGAGAGATTAGACCGAACCGGCGGGCAGAGGGGTACGTAAACAAAAAAAAAAAAAAAAAAAAAAAAAAATGAAGGTACCCTCTGAAAATCCGTGCAAGGCTGATACGTGGGAACGCATCTACAATATGTTAAAAGTAAATCGCTTCGAATGAAGCTGCTCACATAATTGTGGTCGAACTTCACTTACAGGTAAGTTCGTTTGACCATTAAATATATAATCTAGTCATATACCTATATCACTACGTTGTTCCAGGGTTAGTGAACACATGTGGCAGAATGACTTTGTAATTAGATTATAAAGATATGAAAAGCGGCATATCTCATATAAAAGGTCCGTCCGTCCGTACCGTTCGTAGAATAGAAACCTCCCTCAATGCCTCAACAACTTAGGAACTGAAAAATTAAGATGTTATGTTAAGACGCCTGAAGTTACATTTAGTTACTCATCCTACAAATCGATAATATATAATAATTATGCTAAGATTTATTGTTTTGCTGGTAAATTATGAGTTGATGGTTACGCCGTACCGATAAAAGTATACCTACTTTGATTTGAAGTATGACGTTTTGATAATGACAGCTAGATTATTGTAGCTGAAAATATGCCATCTATACTTCTGTTTGTCGCTCTTTCAAGACTAAGCCAATGAACCAAATTTGATGATGTTTGCTATATAGGCTACTGTTTTGACACGTGACCACCAACCACTAAAATACGAGAGAATCCGCGTGCAACAACGAGTATAACATATACTGTTAATATATTTTAATCCAAAAAATCAATAGGCATGATATAATCATATATAAAATAAAAGGTTACGAGAGAATTGAAGACAAATAAACTATTATTAAGTTGAAGTAATAAAAGTCTCGGCGTGATATGCCTGATTACAGTGTTCCAGCCGTTGTCAGTGAATAGTCTGCAATTAAGGGCGCGCTATAAATCAAACAGCGCAATTGTTTGCGTATGTTAATCTAGATGCTAATGTATCTTCAACGATAATGCAATTATATTCAAATTTAGACTATTTGTATTTCATACGCGATGCTACAATCTGATGTATGGTTGTATGTTGTTCGTATGCTTGGTAATTTGATAGGGCGCAATGTTAAATTTCAATTGTAATTTCTTTATACAAGCCTTACTGTTTGGGAAAAGCGTTAACTAAAACCGGTTACAAAAAGAAACTTCTTAGGCCTGTAGGGACTGAAGATCAGTGCCTGTAGTTACACTGGCTCACTCACCCTTCAACCCGGAACACAACATTACTGAGTACTGTTGTTTGTTGGTAGAATAACTGATGAGTGGGTGGTACCTACCCAAACGGGCTTGCACAAAGCCCCACCACCATTAAAAATTGTATTACAAGAATTTGGCTATTTTTTGTTATTAAAATTATTAATTTCGGGATATTTACCATGTTTTTTATTTTTTTTTTGTTCGTAGACAATTCGTAGACAATGTCGAATTATCGAGCTCCACTGAACAAAAATAAAAAACATGGTAAATATCCCGAAAATAATAACTTTAATAATAAAAATAACCATGTTAATTTAAAATCTTATTATTTTTATTACCGTAGATTTGTCGATGTTGATCAACCCTTAAATGCAAGCGACGCCGAGGAAGACGATTAGTTGTGTATAACGTGAAATATTCGAATTAAAAACATTTGACTAAAAGAGTATCACCTATTTCCATATCACACAAATATATGGTCGAAAGTGCTCGATGTTTCCACAATGTTATCAAGAGATTCCTTAATGAATAAACTCAATGAAACTCAGTCAAAATTAAATGAAGAAGGTAACAGAACCAGATGCCCTATGATAATTAATTAAAACTGAAACATTCTACGTTTTGAAACGTTTCATGATTTATTAATCTCGTTAGATTTGCAAAGCACGGCGATGGTAGGTTTTAGTACAGGAACTAACTTTATTACACTATTTAAGTTTCTATTTAATAACAAGCAATGTAAAACAAGCTCGCTGTTACTACTGACACCTAACCGTTATAAGTATAAAATACTAGCTGTTACCCGCATTACTCACGTAGAATCTGAATATATTTAAAAAATAACCTTAAAATATTATATTGATGATTAGTATAGAAAGAGGTTTTACTACTTTATTTCAAAAAATGTAGCCCATGTCCTTTCTCAGGCTCTAGAGTATTCGTCACGGTAGCATGCGTAAGTGATCCCGTGGCGCCCGCCGAAAGACGGAGAGGGTACCGCTGGTTTTATAGTAGGTAAAGCTGGCGTACTTGGGCGCACTTGGCGTCTAGGGCTCCGGGGAGTGCCCCCCCCCTTTCCATCATGTGGGGGAAGGGCGTAATGCATTTTTCCAGCGAGAAACAAAAGGCTCTATAGTATTCGGGTACAAAATTTCATTTAAATCGTTCCAGTAGAATTACAGACAGACAGAATTACTTTCGCATTTATAATATTAGTATACTCATACATTATCGTGGCTAAGTGAGAACGTACCCTGCATTTAAATAGTAATGTATGTGTTATCTGTTATGACTAGTGTTTTGGCATCATAACTGCGGCACTCGTAACGCAAACACCGCGGCCGCTAGTTACGACTGCAGGCGGACATCAATTATTTACACAACTCGTAACTGTTTGCATGATGCGATAGCGTTCCGACAGCGGTTTCCCATTTCATTACAATTTTCCCAGTCGTTGTGAATGTTGGTTTTACTTGCCGAATATTTGTGTAAAAAATTGAATACAATCAATTTGTTAATTCTAGTCAAATTACTGGACTATTTCCATGGTTTATTAAAGTTTTAATTTTGTAGCACGTTTTTATGATCCATGTATGTATGTATGTGAGTTTCTTTAATCCTCTAATCTTTTAAATGGCGGATTTATTATCTTTATATATATGTACGGGGTATCGTCGGAATCCTCACAATAACAGCCAGAGTAACACTTTCAATATATTATACTTATTATTCATTTACTCAAAGTAACTCTTGTTTCAAATTTTTAAGTTATAATGTTTATTTAATAATGAAGCGATTGCTACTTGAAAAAATAAGACGTAATCAGCGCGAAGAATCTAAATGTTGAATTTCTCTCATTACAACTTTGATTACAAGTAATACCTAAATATTGCCCTCTTGGGCAACCATCTCTATTTCTCGTTATCTTGGAGCGTATTCGAATTCGTTGAATACCGGCCGGTAGATAGGTTACATGATGTAAATGTATTGTGATATTCTCGTTCATCGCCATTATGTAATCATTCGTTCAATACAATTAATTTTAAAACCTTAATCGAACTAATGTACTTCTATTGCTTATTGATTGATAAAATAAAAATATGCGTTATTAGAAAGTGATTATACTAATATATTGCTTTATATTTGAAAATAATTCAAGTTAAGGTTCGATTGCGTTACCAAATCATAATAAGTCAAAGTTAAAAGTAAGTAAGAGTACTTAATTAACATACTCGTACGTTTCAAAATGTTTATCAATGTTTAAATATTAATACAATTCAACGACTTGATCGAATTATCTCACTCGAAACAGGATTAAATAAACATTTTAATTCAATAAAAAGAAATTGACATCGCATGTCACTTGTAGCACAGATTAGGCAAAACGAAATCTCAGTGACATAGTCGAAGCGTTTCAGATTGAGCGATCAAACGTCAAAACACAAATATATAAGACTCCCTCACTCGTAACGAAACATCTCTAGTTGGAGCGGGATGGGTATATTAGATTACTCAAGATTACGACAGCGATAGAAAACAAATAAAAACATTATGGGCAACGCATTAAGATGTTTTACACTTATCGCGATACGATCTCTCGTCTCCTTTTTGTAATAATTATCGATAATCTGGTAACACTCGCGGCATCACCGCCATAATGGGCTCTCGTTTTTTTTCTCTGGCAACCCTAATCATGTGTCAGATTTGCCGTGTTGCTACATATTAAAGCTCTTCGGCATTAATGATTTTACAAATGGGTTCGTTATTTAATTTCTTTTTATTGGCACGACTTGAGACAAGTATGAAAATTAAGAATCATAACTCGTAAATACAATTAATGTGGCGCCCACGCTGGCTCTGAGCAAATTACAATTAGAGTGGCGCTAGTTCTATAACATGATAAATATTAATATATTACTCTTTTAATACTAATTAGACTAATTTGTGCTCGCGACCTCGTCTGACTATATTTAAGATTATTACGACTTTCTCATTTTAAGACATGATTGTTTTGTTAGACGCCGGAGTAGTTTTTAAATCTACTGTAGTTTTTTTTAAATAATTCATTAAAATCAGCCAAAAAAGGATATGAAAACTCATTAGTGAACACTAGCTCTTGTTAATGTTTGTATTCAGACATTATGTCATTTCAACAATAAAATCGATTGGCAAGATCAAATATTATTTAATAACCCTACTCCTTATTTTAGAAAGTCCTTTTTATTGATTGAAAAAAATCATCAGTCCTAATAAAAATAAGACCGAGACACACGACGAGCACCGCACTTTGTGTGGTACAAAGCAACAACAAACAAATAACAGGAATCGTAGCGCGTAATTGCACCCGCACCGCCATTTTGCGCTCACATCGGAATAATCTAAAGCTTCATTAGTACTCGATTTGCGGTCCACAATCGATTCGGGCGCGATTACGTTGGGATTCGATTATCACGCCGACCACCGCTCATCCCGACGGTAATGGCTCCGTGCTATACTCGGTGTATGGCTACAGCTGAGTCGCGGCATTGTGCGTGATTGCTAGATACGAATTAATTTATTTCAAATTTATTTACATACTGCATGAATATCCCGACTTCGCTCTTGTAAAATAAATAAAACAAAATACGAATTTTGCGATATATGTTGTGTTATCGACTAAAAATCATTATTTTAACGATTTATAATTGTGGATAGGTTTCGATCGCGTCTCTCATAGACGTGAGCGAAATTATTAATATAAAGCATTCTATATTCGATATATTTGAATATTTATTTTGGAGTTGAGATAGCTGGGCGATATAAATAACAATCTTGAGTAATGACCCTGACTTCAGGATATATACCGACTATCATAGTTTTCATGTGCTTCGTATTAAGAGAACTCTTATTTGTTTATTTGCCTGTTCGCGTTCAAATTTCTATCAATTTAAAATAAATCTAGAAACACTAAGAATTTAACTATAAGCCAATATATGCAGATATTTTTATTTTATAAATTTGTACAATTACACGGGCACAGGAAATAAGGCGTATGTTTACTACAAACCAGTAACAGGAATTGACAAAAGCTTAAAATAAGATTTAATAGTAGGACTTGTACGGCTAATTACTTTATATTTGCATTATATTGCTAAACATCTAAACCGTTGCTTGCTGTAATTCAGTTAATGACGGATATCGTTTATATACTTGTTTAAAATTATCCAGATAAATGATGAAAAAATAGCAGTAGGTAGTGCTTGCGGTATGTCTTGCTTCATGTTCATTTTTACAAAATCTTATTGTATAGGTTTAGCCGAAAAAGCAGAAAGACAGACCTATTATTTATGTATATTAGTATAGAAATACAGACTAAAATAGATAGAGTTGACAATTTACAGAAAAGTGTTTGTGAAATATAATTAGAAGCGGAAAGTTTTTATTCCTATATATTATTTCTTTACATACCTACTTTCATTAACATGTTCATGATCTTACATGATACCTATATACATATTCAATGAAATTTATTTGAATTCCGATATAATTACCGGTTAAAACATTGTCCCAAGTCTATAGTAACACAAGGCACGTTAAACTAATTTTACTTCCATAATTTCTAAATAAATATCAAAGGAAAGCGCTAATTAATACTAATTCGGTCAAACTGCTGTAATATTTAACAAGCTCAGTTAGTTTTCGTCGCACGCAAAGCCTTAAATACTTGGAAGGGAACGCAAGTTTAACATTTATTATTATAACTACATTTTATCCACGACCTTGCTTGATTGTATCTCTTTATAGCGACCGAAATATCAACATTATTTTTCGTGTGACATACAGAGGCAATGGATGGTGAACTTTATCTTATTCTGAACTTTAATTTAAGCTCGCTTATAAGCTTCGGATATCTCCCGTTGATTTTTGAACAACAATTTGACAACCAGTTAGGAATCGTTGCATATTCTATTTAGCAGAATATATTGTTAATTATTAGTGTGATAACAATAATGTCGTTCAATTTGTCTGTCCGTCTGTTCTCATAATACTCGTTACGTGAGTCTAACGGTGGTTACGTCAGTGTTTATAACGCGGCTTGTATATTTACTTTTATAAGAATTTCCCAAACGCTCGGGACCTCTTTTAGATCTCCAACAACGATAGGCGATTATGCTAATTAATAATTTCACAGAAATTATACGAAATGGTGACCTTGGACGGGTATGTCCAATAGCGTTTATAGATACGTAACTTTTACATAATTAAATGTTTTGTATGTCAACAATATTTTTCTTTATTTTTGTTTTTATTGTTTTAGGTTGGTATAGTAAAATATGGTGATGGTCTCCTGAGCGGCTGTGAAGGTCGGCTATGCGCAAGACATATTACAGCGCGAAAATGTCTGTAGAAACATATTATAATCCAAAGCTACGGGAAATCCAAAACGACCAGGATTAAAGGATTTTATTACTTTCTGATGCAACTGCCAGATGCATTGGCACCTTTCAGATTTTGTGTAAGCCACTACTAGATAATACCGAAGCATTAACAAAACATTTTCATATATATTCTAAACAAAAAATATAAATCATTCGAAAACGAAACCACTTTAGAAAATTAGTATAAGTAACTATAAATTAGAGTTAATAATAATAGCTACACATTTAGTTTTTATAATTATATAAAACAGTACTTTCCTGTTTGTGTAACGTTATCTAATGTTTTGCCTAAAAATATTATCAAAGCGAGTTGTAAGTTACATAACTATTATACTTTATCATAGCAGTTACACACCGGAAGTATAGCCGTAGCGTCGCATTCAATGAAAACGTCACGAGAAGTGCTTTGAGTAATGTTATCTATGCTAATAAAGGGATAACTTACATCTCACACTTCGTATTAATAAATTTATCTCGACATAATCGCACTGCAATCCAAAAATATCTTTAAACTTATCTGTTAGGGTAAGTGATGTGTCAAATAAGAATATCTTGTTTAATCGTAGGTGGTTTTTTTAATAAGAAGGTGAGCGTACCTTTGCCACCAGGTGGTAAGTGTGCCACGATTCTTTATAACGTCATTTGGCAACTAACCTTGGGATCTAAGATGTTATGTCTTGTGCGTGTAGTTACACTGGCTCACTCAACCTTTAAACTGAAACACAGCTATGCTTAGTATTGCTTTTTCGCGGTAGAATATACGATGAGCGGTCGGTGCATATCCAGAGAGCTTGTACAAAACCCTACCACCAATTACATAAGTGTAATATGTATCACTTGCGGGCTAAAGCTCCCTTTCTTTTAAAGGTGATCTAAAGTCTTATTCCACCACGTTGCTTCAAAGTAGGTTGATGGATACCCATTAAAATTTGTACCCATTAAATATATATAAGTGCTTAGCGGTGTTGAATCTTATTACTTCAGACAGATATACCATCATCATTTTTAATGTATATAGATCTTTCTTCCGACCAGCTGTTGGATATATTCAGATTAGACAGTAATTGATAGATAACTTGCTAAGTGTAGACCTCGTTTTTCTTGCTAAGCAACGTATTAACTAACCAGTATTTTATATCTAGGAAGTCATAAGCATTTGAATTGGGTTACTTAAGTTAATCGTGTAACACAAGGAACAGCTTGGGTGTAATATTATAATAAAAATTAAATTCAGCAAACAAAAAGTAGTTTCGTTTCTTTTCCAAAGGGGTTTGATTTAGTGTATTTTTAATTCTTTAATAAATTAAAATCCTTTAATATGTTAAAAGTCATATTAAGATATTTCTCAGTAAAGAATATAATTATATATTTTCATATTTAGTTAATAATAAACCATTTTGTAAATCATCATTCATTTTAATGAATCCTACGCTCCTATTTATCTTTTTAATTTAACTTTACTTATTACTTAACTACGAGTTAGTCTAATAAAAGAGTAAAACTCAAAAATCTTTATTCAACGTAGAAGCGATAGTAAAAGATATCTACCACTGGTTCGGAAATAAAAGCCTCGAACCTGAGAAGAAACGGAGAATGAAAAAAAGTGTAATTCTTTTCCAAAATAATATATAAAGTTATACAATAACAACTATCTTACTTCTTTATGGTTATTCGATTATGTAAATGTGATGTAATAAATACGTACTTACTTAATACTTATATATTTAACTAGAGACCCGTCCCGGCTGCGCCAAAATGGACATGTTTTTTTTTAAATATTTTTACCTTTTATTTATTTATTATTTTGTTGCTTGTTTCCGATATGTTTAACAATTGTCAATAAGTTGGAATAAAACAATTTATTTAAACAAAAACCTTAACAAATGATATCCTTAAACATTCACTGTGAATTTCTCTATCTATTAGTGAAAACCGCATGAAAATCCGTTAATTAGTTTTGGAGTTTATCGCAAATAAACAGGCCGTAGTAATGAAGTTTTGGTTTTAATGTTATGATTTATTTTTATATAAATGAGAATTGGATAGTCCGTTATATACCTACCTAATACAATACTTTAAGAGCAAGTTGACTAACTAGACAATTAGCACGTATTAACGATAAAACATTGAGGTAACCACGAGATTGGCAACCATTTTGTACTTCAATTACCACTACGTTAATAGTAAATTAAAAACATTTAAATCAACTCGACGGATAGCCGGATGCATCAGTCAGGCGCTTCTAGTTTAGATAATCTTGCAACTCTTACCAGAGAACGCGAAATCGGACAGAAGTCGCATAGGTATTAATGATGACGATTCAAACATAATATTGCCTACATGAATTTTACCATTTAAAAAAAAAACATTTTGATTGCGAAGTATATAAAAGATGCCTTTGATTATACGTATGAAGAACATAACTCTTGTATTGACAATATAGTTTATTGTACCTATATAATATCTATTTAAGTTGTTTATAAAAATAGTTTTAAGTAGCGTATGTCCAAATAAATGAAAATGCGTAAAATGCGTAACCAAATAAACTTAATTCTAGTGCTGATATTCAGTTAGAAACGATGTTAAGATACATTTTCATGATATAGGTAAACGGACGGGCAGATGAGCCACCTGGTGGTAAGTGGTCACCACCGTCCATAGACAATGGAACTGTAAGAAACATTAACATTACCGATTTCTGACATCACCAATACGCCACCTTGGAAACTAAGATGTTATGTTCCTTGTGCCTGAAGTTACTGGCCCACCCACCCTTAAAACTGAGAATATATGATGAGTGGATGGTATATACCCAGATGGGCCTAAAGTTCTACCACCAAGTATAATTCCAAGTCGTTTGAAATGCTACTTTTATAAAGAGCCCTGTTCTGTGTCTTACAATCGACAAAACAGTTCGACCAACTGACAGGTCGACAGCGAATGCTTCGTGTAGCACTATGATTTCATTTACTAATGAACTTTATTGAGTAATTTGAGGTAACTGCGTTACGCGAATGTGAAATTAAAACGTTATGTAGAGTCGGTAATGTTTAATCGTCGATTTTTACTATTCATTTATTTCTTTTATTTGTAACAAGCCTCTATTAACAGCTTGCAATATATCGCTTGTTATGCACAGCGTTTCTTATTTGATAGGATTAAATACTGGTCTCGTTAAATTTATTTATGAACTGATATAAGCCTCTTGGCTATGTTAGGGATATATTTTTCATATGAAATAGATAGGTATGAAAGTATAAATTTTTGAGTTTTTTCTATAATAAACATGCATTTATTTTACTTATAACCTCACTCTTTTATTGATGAAAACCGCCTGAATTCTGTTGTCTAGTTCAAAAGATCAATTCGTACAATCGGCGGGAAGCGATTCTTATATACCAATACTGGTTGAAATCTTCCTTCTTAAATTGGCTATGTAATATTGTACGATAGAGAATAAACTGTGATCATTATAATCACACAAAATAATCAATACAAAATTGATTAACACTTTAATACTGATCGCAATAAATATGACATTGCATTAGAATATAAATAAGGTTTGCCGGAAAATATAGGATTCACTGTAACCTTAAATAAACGCTAAGAAGCATATTTGAAGATGAATAAACGCGGAAGGTATTGGCTATAAGTTTAACATTTATCGATAAATAATCTACATGGAAATAATACTGGACTATATAATAAATTATATGTACGTTCTTTATGGTAGTATTTTATGCAAGCCCATCTGAGATGGTACCACCTACATTCGACAGCTTTATTTTTATTGTGAGCCAAAGTAACTGCAAGCACAATGTATGGACACCTCCGCGCCCAAGGTTTGGACATGTAAGGCTGTTTAATATGTCTTTGGGCATGAGGGTGGTAAGTACGTACCGTCAAGTAGCTAACCACCTACCGTTAGTTACGAGTTAGATTTACACCTGACCGCCATCATATATTTTTTTCTATAAAGAATCTAAGAGTCTTCAAGCCTTAATAATAATAATCTTACCAACGTATTATATAAGAGCTATTATAATGTCTGTTTTTAATTTTTATTTATTTAATATATAAAACACATAAAGTTGGAATCTCCTTATTAGATATTTACCTGGGTATCGCATTTTAAAAATACACAATTTTTCCAGATATACAAAAAAGATAAAAACAGTTAATTAACTGCGAAATTAAATTAGAGAATAATCATGTATTGTTTTTTGTCTAGAACTCATTCTTACCACCCTACCTAGGTTAGTACCTACGTCAGCCTAGTCCGGGAACGCCCCTAATGACATTATATCCACTCCCGCTGACGAGGCTCATACCTACCTATACAACACTTCGTCCCTTGCATTTCAAGGGATAAAGTACTGGTACATTAAATAATAGTTTGGGGGCAATAAATAAAGATGCGAGCATTTTACTAACCGAAGTCGAAATTATCTAATGATAGAAAAAGAAAAAAAGCTAGTTTTGTATTTAGAATATACAGAGGTAAATATAATTAAGTAGACATTGATTCCGTTATATGGTAACATTACAGCAAATGCCTGATGGTAAGTGGGTGAGGTGGTAAGTACCTAAAATCATATCATCCTCCTGCCCTTATCCCAATTCTATTAGGGGTCGGCGCAGCATATCTTCTCCATCCATACTTCTCTGTCCGACGTCATCTCACAAGTAACATTATTTCTAACCATATCCTTTTTCACACAATCTATCCATTGTTTCCTTGGTCGTCCTCTACCTCTATATCCATCCACATCCATGCACAAGGCCTTCCTCACAATATGTCCCTCATTCCTCCGTAAGTACCTACAATCTGCTTATAGATACTTCCGCGCTACCTGATAACAGTTGGCTATTGAATGTTACATCACTTATGACTATAATTAGCTGGCTAAACGCCCGTAAAAGGCAAAACTTAATTGTTCCAAGGTTGGTGGCAAATTGTCAATGTAGGGGAATGGTATGTACCAATATATTTTTTTTTATATCCATTGGCGGTGGTGACAAATTTAGTAGGCCGACTATTATTTAAAAAAAAAAATACTTGCCAACCCAATTGAGCTAACACAAGTAAACAAATTTCAGACGTCATAGGTAGAACTATATTTAATTATTGACTTCTTAAAATATAATTAATTCTGTACTTGATAAAAATTTAAAGTACAGTGCCATGTAGGTACAGCCTTAATTAGTAGATCTAATCGGATAAAATTAAATAATTGTGATTTTAATAAATCTTAGCTACAAAAATAAAACCGATTTAATTTTTTTGTAATAACAAATACTACGTAAAAGTTTTCTCCTTGAAATCGAGTATAAATATAGAATTAAATTTATGTATGTATCCTCTGTCTATATAAATATAAAGTTGAAAGTAACTCTGTCTGACTGTATGTCTGTTGCTCTTTCACGGCTAAACCTAATTTGATGATATTTATTAAGAAGCAAACTTGAACTCCAATAAAGAAAATATGCTGCTTTTTTGCCAAACATATGACAACCAACACCCTAAGGCGAAGCCGCGGCCGACTACTAGTATGTATATAAATATATTTGTCAAAATAATAAGGGAACATAAACAAATAATTATATATTCGTAATTATTGTAAATATTTTCGGCTTTTACATTTAAGCTCCCGGCCTTAATTTACTACGATACTTGTAAATAAATTCATTAATAAATAACGATAGATTACTGCAAATTAATTACAAATTAATCTCATAATTAAAACATAACATTAAATACTCATAAAGCGTTTACGTTATTAATTCAGTTTGTTGTTTAAAATATATCGTAATTAATAATATTTCAATTGCATAATATGAGCGTATTTAACTTGTTTTATTTTAATTGTTTATTATTCAGCTATTGGAAGTGTCAAATAGGCACTTTTATATATTAAAGTTTATTCCGACGGCGGCAAAGTAACCCTTCCGTGAGCTTTTTCGATATAAGCTTTTGGGAAGTTTTGACTTTGTACATACGTTCTAAGTGAACGTTTTACTCCATACTTTACATTTTTTCCGCTGGAATATAGTATGTTTTATTGGATTTATGTTATATATTTTTATTAGTTATTATTTTTATTATAAATGTGTGTAAGAATAAGTAACACAATGATATTCGAATGAGTAAATAGTAGCACCGAATTGTGAATACTAGGAGTTGACTTCAAGCCTATTTAACATTAAGCAACGCATAAGTTTTCACGCGATACACGTATCATTTAAGATTAAGCAACATGTATGCAAACTCACCCGCGCTCTCCACGGCGCCGGGCGACACGGGCACAGCATCACACTCGCGCTCCCTCTCCTCCCTTCTCTGCTCAAACTCACTCTGAACTCTCGCCTGCCTACTCCCGTTCAGTCCCAGTATCGCATCGATCGTGTGCCGAGGACCCTGGTTAACATTGGGCACTTGGGTCAAGCCTAACCGCGTCTTCACGGCGTCGAAGCTCTGGTTGAGATGCATCTGTTGCGCGTGGAAGAACATCCCCATACGATTGAGGGTCTCGAGGTTTTGCTGATGCTGCGACATCGTTATGGACTGGTCCGTGACGTTGATGGACGACGTGGAATTCGGGCTACTCATTTGCGATCGCGGGCTGTTGGTTTCGGAACGGTCCGGCGTCTGGGAGCCGTAGTATCGATCATCCGATACGTCCATCTTGCTCAAGCGGACGAGCGTGACTGACTGCTCGGTCCGGTGCCGAGTCGGGGTTGCGAAAGGGGCGGAGCCTGGGGTGGGGGTGAAATTGCCCATTGAAAGTGCGAATTTTCGGGTCGCGAAGTGATTTTGTTTGGCAAGGCGCGAGGCACTATTAGCATTTTCCCCTCGGGAGTTCCTTACGGTATTGAGGCGTTCAATAGTGTTTTTCACCTCTGATTGGGTCGATTGTGTGAAGTGTTAGCTGATCGTATTCTTCGAAGCGCGTGACTTGTTACTGTTTTCTTTGCTATCTTCGAATTTAATAAAGTTTTTGTCTCTTGTATTTTTTATTATTTATTATCATTCGATAAAAACAAAATAATGACACGTCATTAATTCTCTCGATCGTTCGGCAAATGGCTATTAAATTATGTATATAAAACAAATATTCAGATAAGTGCGCCATTTAACGATTGATCTTATTATCGAACAATCGACAAACAATTGCGCAATACGTTTAAAGCTATAAAACCTTAACGTACACAAACTTCAAAGGTGATTGATGTAATACAATTCAAATTAATCAGTCCAAGGCAATTACTCGTTCAATTGGTGAACAGAGTACAATCGCTCGAGCCAGAGCGAGCAAACAGTTCGCCATCTGTCTGTTAACACACGAATTTAACCAAATCGGTAAACCGGTAACCCAACAATAACAGCTTTTACGACTGACCGCTTCAATATATCTTTTACAAACGTTTCGTCGCCTCCGTAAAATACACCGTAAATCAATGCGGCATAGTCTAAATTTAATGCTCGATAATAAAGTAATAACGTCATTATAATATTGGAAGTTTCACCGTCAATGTTGCATCCGTCTCGTTTCTACAGATGCATGTCTTGCTCGCTCTCATCTCAGTGTAGCGACGGTTGCTAGGGGGCGGGGCGCGCGTGACGTCACTTCGTATCGACCAATCAGCGGGCGGTTTTTTTTTCTTCGCGGGTCTTTTGTGGCGCGTTTCTTTTGTTCGGGTGGCGTCGCGTTAGAGGGTTAACTTGGGGAATAACGAGTAGCTTAGACAAAACTACATTAGCTTTTGACCGGCTTTTTTAAAGTTAGCGCCATTAGCACCTTGTTATCTGAGGTTCTATTCTTGTGTCGACTTCTTTTGAATTCGTTCGTACGAGTTTGAATAATTTAAATAAGTTATTTAAGAATAAGGGCGTACGTATTTCTGTTTAACGATTTTGTTCAATTGATTGTATTATTTTGTTTTACTAAATTCTTATTGAAATATTGTGTTACAGATTATTTGATTCGAACTTTTTGTATGCTATGTGAAAATTATTTAATAATGTGAGTAAAATATATTTTAATATGTACTTATTTGTACATTTTTAATTAATATAAAAAATGAAAAAAGAAAATTAATTATTATTGTATAGAATTAAATAAATCATACAAAAAATATATGTCTATAGCGAAAAAATATATTTTAAGCAAATATGGTTTTTTTTTAGAATAGATAATCTAATAAATATATGTATGTGGTAATCTAAAAAAGGGTTCTTGCCAGGATCGGGGCTCTCATGTCTGAAATAATACAGGTTCACTCACCACATCAAGAATTTTATTATTTGCGGTAAAATGAAATATCTAAGGTTACATATTAATTTCTTACAATACTAAGGGGAGTTAATTTATTATTGCAAGTGATGTATATTCGTTTGAAATTTAATTATGTTTATTTTAAAAGTAATTACATACTGCAGTGAAATCGTTAAATATTCAGGACCAATCAGGGTAATGAAACGATGCGCCATGATTGCTTAATGGACGCCTGAAACGCTGAAATAACGCAACAGAATCAATTGCGAATGTTATGTAATTAATTTAATTATATCATTATTATAATATAAGACTAATCATTTTTATAATTATCTGAATATTTGCGCGATTATTGTATTTTGAAGTGTGTTGGAGGATGTCCGGATTTTTTAGAAACTAGGAGGCGCTGTGATCTTTCTTCAATGTATATTTTAGTAACAAAATAATTGAAGTAGTAGTAAGTGCCTACATTCAATTCTTACTTTACCCGTACGAAGTTGGGGCCGACAGCTACTAAAGAGATTAAATTTTGTTACTTTTTTTCCTTTCTGTATAAATTATTTTTAAACAATTTTTTTTTACCTAAAATTATTTTTAAACATTTACATTTTTGTAGATATAAGTATCAGGAGAGAGAGTTTGTTTAATAAAACTGTAAAACCCCGTTAGTTTAGTGGTTAGTTTAGGTGCACAAGATATCGAAGTTTTAGGTTCAAAAACGGTCCAATAAAACGAGAAAGTGGTTACCGATAACACTCCAGCACATAAAAGCGCGTTTTTGAATCGTTAATATTTTATCGACCGTCGGTAAACAATCTCTAGTGAGAACGGTAAGAAACGTTCGAAGTTGCTCTTATCTGATTGCTTCTGAAAGGGATGGTAAGTGTTCAGAGAATTCACCACGGTTTATTTATTTATTTATTTACTTAGGACAACCAACAGTAGATACAATAACACATTGAATACGTACAATATAACAACTTGTATCAAGGAAAATGTTCTACTAATTAATGTTTACTATTAACCTAGGCTATTAATTTCCTGAAGATCCCGGTTGGTACTCCCTAATCTGTATAATGTTCGGAAATTCGTATTTTCCACCCCCAATTTACCATATCCCAGTACTATTGTTAGTTAAAAACGTCACAGCGATTTCAATCATATTTCATTACTTGATTGTATGTAAATAATTAACTAGCGCTCGCTCCCGGCTTTCCACTCGATTGCTTCACGCGAACCTTCGCATCGTAATTATATTCAATTGAACCGCGGTCATTTCATTTTCCGACGAGCCGAGGTAAAGCTTTTTTTTCATTAATGTGATTGTTTGCGTCAATTAAGATTGCGTTGATTTAAAAAATATTGATTATTTTGCCCATCCGACTGAGTTATTATATTAAATAAATGTAAAGGTAATGTATTAGAGAGTCACTACTGGGCAAAGATGTCCTTAAGCTTTTGAGTCGAAGCTTCACTTAGTCCGATACGCAGCCCCTCTGAGGGTCAGTGGATAATTGTGGCAGAATTTCTTTCGGGATTTACAGGTTGTCTCACAATAATAAACACACTCAGAGTTAGCGTTTGTACGTATAAGCTTTGATTGATTGAATGATTGAAGATATTTGTACTTTAGCCACTGGACCGTATCAGCATAAATAATAATTGCTATGATATCCTTCATTATCATATAACTAACGTACTACATGATAGGTTTGCTAGTGTTATTTAGTTTTTTAATCGAACAGACAGATATTGCACATTTCAAACTAAGGTTGAAGCCTTGCTTCGAAAATAAAGCTCCTAATTAAATGGCGCTGTTTCCATCATTACTGGATCTAGAAGTAATTGTTGACTTAAAACATATTGGTACGATTCAGGAGAAGGTGAATTCTGTGACGTCATTCTCTAATGCCGACACTTCCTCTCCGCTACCGCACTCTACTCTACTTCTGCGTCCTGAGTTTGCGGATTCGCCAACATTATGCAATAGCTATGTGCGCATGCGCTGGCTTGCTCTATATTTATATGTTATAGATAGATGGACGAGCAAATGGGTAACCTGATGGTCGGGTCACTGCTGTTTGAAGATGAATAAGTGGTACCTACATACCCAGACTGGTACCGATAATGAAATAAAAAAGACAAGAAAAAATATTTTTTATTTATATTATTACATAATGGCACGTTTCTTTATGATTTTACTCCGTATTAAACAAGAAACCAGCTACAATTTTTTTATTTTTTTATTTCATAAAGCCAGCTATAATATGTCCGTCTCAATTTGCTATAAAACACCATTTTGATATGTAGGTAGTACAATGCTATACATTATTGAGACAAAATGAACGCCTGTGTACGTGAACGCTAGTATAAACTGTGTTACAGACACAGGCGCGTTCCTCTTACAGTTCATTCACAAATTGCTACACTTTGTAAGGGTTCTGGTAAGTATCAAAACTTAATTTATCATAGGTTCTCAAACTTATTATGATTTATACTGCAAGAAAGTGCTACGATATACGGATATGCGTGTAGTACGATGTTGAGTCGAGATGGCCCAGTGGTTAACCGATGATTGCGGATCAAACCCAGGCAAGCACCGCTGATTCATGTGCTTAATTTGTCTTTATAATTCATCTCGTGCTCAGCGGCAAAGGAAAACATCGTGAGGAAACCTGCATGTGACAAATTTCATAGAAATTCTGCCACATGTATATTCCACCAACCCGCATTGGAACAGCGTGGTGGAATATGTTCCAAACCTTCTCCTCAAAGGGAGAGGAGGCCTTTAGCCCAGCAGTGGGTATCTAACGGCTGTTGTTGTTGTTGTTGTTGTGTAGTGCGTGTACGTGGATATGCATGTTTCTTAAATTCGAAGATATTAATTACTATATTAAAGGAGTAATTTATGAGGTAGTCTAAGTGAGCACACGTAGTAAAAGCATAGTTTCACTCAGGACGATCAGTTAGCAATATCGCTTTGACTAATATTTGTCGTATCACATGCAAACACACAGACTAAACCCACAAACATATTCAATATGACAAAATACTACAGCTCGACTAGCGATCGAAGTGTGGACAGTCGAAGCAAATATTTTCAACTTGATTCCTTTGATTTGTAATTAAAACTTTCGTAAACATTTCGACGACGACTAAAACTAATATTTTAAGTATAAATGTAATTTCATATAGTATTTAACCCTGTGCTGTACACCCGCTTTCCGCTTTTTCACATTAACTCCTCCACGCTGGTTGTCTGGAATAAATCGCTCTTAAGCGATAAGACCGCCTGTTGTACATTTGTTCTTTTTATATACTGCGTTGTTGAAAGTAAAATTTATTTTTTAGTGTGTGTGTACAATAAAGAGTTATTATCATTATTATTATTCGACGTAAAACGTTGTAATCGTATTTGTGTTTTTGTTATATTTGTTGTACATTTCGAGATGGTCCAGTGATTGGAACGCGTGTATCTAAACTGATGATTGTGGGTTCAAACCCAGGTAATTTGTGTTTATAATGTATCTTGTGCTCGGCGGTGAAGGAAAAAAACGTGAGGAAACCTGCATGTGTCTAATTTCATGGAAATTTTGCTACATTTGTAATCCATCCCGCATTGGAATAGCGTGGTGGAATATGTTCCAATCTTTCTTCAAAGGGAGAGGATGCCTTAGCCCAGCAGTGGGAAATTTACAGGCTGTTATTGTGCAATAAAGCGAGTAGGTCTTTACGTGTAGTCATATTTAACGTGAATACACACACGCGACACAAAGGGAATTCCGCCATAGGAGGTGCCATAATATTTGATCACGATTCGCCACAAATATACTCTCTAATTAAATATCCTAACGTATCTAAAGCTCAGCGCATGCTGTTGATGACAGAGGACGTGAAAATAATGGAACGAGTTTAAACAAATATTTGATACTTCACAGTAAAAACTTCAATTATGCAATACTAAAGAAATTGATATTGATTAAAAAAAATAACTATACATATAAATAGACTATTTTTCCTTCTTTATAATGTTTTTTATAAAGATGAAATAGAAGTAGATTAAAATTAAGTACATCATCATTATCTTTTAAGTATTGATTGATGTATTATATGATTTATAGATCCAAAACTTTCAATCGAAATATTAGGAGTTCTATAGTTACTCTCATTAAGGCTTTTTGTTTATGTATTTAAAGACCAAGTCTTTCAAAAAGATTACCAATGGGTACATCTATACAATCTATGATTCATTATATTTATTACAATAGAATAATATCAGAATAGTTTTAATATTTAAATATAACAAAGTTCTATAAAATCCGACGTTGTTACTAAAAATAATGTGCGCGGTATTTAATCATCAAACATTACCCTTTAAGTTAAAATAATGAGTCGCTAATAGAGAATTGAACGTTAAATTAAACGAGTTTGCGTTCCAGATTGATTCCAATAAGTGGGGAAGGGGGACTAATCTACAACCACCATATAACATTTTGATTTTAGTGATGTGAGCTGACGATGAAATTTAATAGAGAAACGACCGAAATTTATACGAAGATCATGATCGGCTGGCCAAGTTTTTAAAAGATGTCTCTAGTAATCGTTGACTAAAGTGACTATTGCTTTATTTCTTCTTTTTTCGTTGTATTTTAACTTTGTTTTAATTTATAAATGTAATTTACTGCTGTCGAAACGCTTGGCCCTTGGAGTAGTGGTGCAAAAAGCTTCATCAAAAGTATAACACCTCGCCTCATTGCCTCCACTGGTGACAAGAGGGCTGGTTCGGTTTTTGCCCAGAGGATCGGAATTGCGATTCAACGGGGAAATGCTGCTAGCATTCTGGTCACCATTCCACGCGTTCAAGATTTATACAGTAACTATTTTTAGTTCATATTTGTATGTTGTTAATTCTTATGTTAATAAAGATGTCTATTACAAAAAAAAAGGTACGAACGAACGATTCGAACCGGTGGTAGCTTTACGTTGTCCCATAAAATGGCGATTCAAACGTGCTTGTAAAAGATTACTCGAGTAATTATTTAGATTTTTCTCACATTTTTTTATATCTTCAACATTCTATACATACATAGTTAAATATAGTATTTGTATCGCTGCTGCTTATTTAATAATATACAGTGAAACCTGATTCAGTGAAACTTCAAGGGACCTGAAATATTGTTTCACTTATAGAGGTATTCCACTAACCCAGTGTCTCAGATACCCAGGTATAAATAAATACCTCTCAGGTATAGAGGTGCGCTTTGACATTTTGCAATTAAACACATTTATGGCAGTAAAGCAAAACTCAAACTTGGAGTCATTGATACTTCAAATTACATACATATTTAAGTGCGGATTTTGCGGGTTGAAAAAGAATAACTTTGTAACAATACAAAACAATGTTATCTCAGTTACAGAAGTATATGCATAAAAAATATACTTGCTGTCTCCTTTATAGAGGTAATTGTAATGATAAAACAAAATAACAAATCCTAGTTATAGAGGTTTGCTTCGTCCCACTAACAGAGTTAATTCAATGCCAAAGTGATCGCAGCATAAGTTGCAGTTACGGAGGTATTTCACTTATCCAGGTCCCACTTAATCAAGTTTCACTGTACCATGTTTGTTACGAAATGCGTGGTTAGGTTGTAAAAAATATATAATGAACGTCAGATGACTGAATTATCAGCTAGTATCTCGTGCGCGATGGTCAGGTAGAGATCAGATATTTGCACAGCATTGAAGTATTGCGGGATTAAACACTGTTAAATATCGATATCGGTTATCGGCACGTTCCCAACTCTACTTACCTTTTAGCTGACAGCACTGTAATTGTTGAATGAGGCAGCATTAAAGCGCCAATTAACCGACATTGATTGGTTTCAAGCCCCCTGTCCCCACCCCACCGCGTGGTCCCGGCTAATCCCGGGACAGAACGAAAAGTTTGCACCTCGCTACGGATCAATTAGTGTTGCAATTCAGTTTAATCGCGTTAATTTATTTACTTAATACGAAAATGACGAACGGAATCATAATTTGAAGAAAGTTCACAAACATTTTGATCATTGCTCTTAATAAGAGCGAATCGCTATGACTTTATACTATAGTTACATTTACATGGATATAGTATTAAAATAAAGTCAACATGGCTCTAAAATATTAGCCCGATTTTTGCTTAGCATAGGTATTGGTTTGGTAGATAGAGGCGCTTGGGGCAGTGTTTATTTGTGGAGAAGTTGTCTATTTTCTTATATTATAGTTTGGCATACGAACTTAATTTGAGTGTGATCGAGAGGACCGCATGATATAAAACTCTTCCAACAAGTGGATCTATCTGCTTATGTTCTACAATATGAACAGCACATAATATATTATATTAGCTAAAATATAATCATTGTGATATTGACGGGAATATGGAACGTAGTCATCTGCTCCCATACAGACACAAATTACAACATACTATATCACTGTATCAGTAGTAGAATAATTGATAAATGGTACCTAGATCAGTTCACATAATACCCTCACGTTATATTTTTCTGTATGTTCAGAAATTTATTTCTGCCGGATAATCAATCTGTAATTCGTGTAAGGCGCCACAAACTTATAATTACATAAATTAAAAATAACTGTTTTCATAGATTGATAAAATTAAAAAATAACCCTGCTTGAATTGTTCCTGGGCTGCTCTCAAATACCTACTAGCCGCAGGAGATACTGTAGAGCCAATTGTGTGATACAGCAGAGATACACCCTCTGCTGCAGGTCCTCATAGTCCGATGGAAATTCGCAGAATGGAATCATTTCACATACATCCTGTGACACAGAAAAATTAAAATTTCAACTTCCTAACCCTCGCCTATTACTCACAGATGAAATTAACCCTTTAGACGCCTGTTGTCTTAAACGACTTCATTGCTTAAGATTTCTTCAGGTGATTTAAAAATATATACCTTAAAAATATACTTGACTTATAATAAAAAAAATAAACAAATTGACATAGATTTGGTAACATATAGTAAAAGAAGCACGCACAAACAATAAAGTTAAGAACGGCGGTAGAGTTGGAATATGATGCCATAGGAGCAATACCCTTTGGCATATGAGCTCTTCTTAATCCTAAGAAACGCCAAAAGGTGAAATATTGCAAGGTGAGTTTTGCAGCTTAATAAACTAGGCATAGTTAAGTTGTCTATATGTAATTAAATTGCTGAAAATAATTACTCTTAACAAATTTTTGTTTCAAGGAGCAACAAGCTAACAGTAGGTACGAAGCGTGCAAACGTTTATATAATAGATAAGAAGAATGGTAGGATATAAAAGAGGGTTAAATAAGCGGTTTACAGAGAGACAAACCGTTGAGTTAATTAATAGAGCGGTCTGGCCATTAATATAGCACTCCGCGGGGCGCGCTGGGGACACCACGCGCGGAACAGTGCCAGGACAGGCAGACTGCGATGGAGGAACGCATTTTATTTTATATATTATTATAATTACGCAACATCAATATAATAATAAAAATGGAATGTCTGTTTGTAATATTAAAATATTCTTACTCAATGCATTTGTGTGTATACACGGTACATATACCAAAATAACATTTTTTACAAATTTTGTCTGTCTGTGCGTCTGTTTGTTCCGGCTAAACTGGAACGGCTGGACCGATTTTGACAGGACTTTCACTGGCAACTTAGGCGACAAAATATATAATTTTTTTGTAAATTTCGAACGCTTACGATCGCGGGCACAGCTGTTGCTTAATATTTTGACAGGTACCTAAATAATAATTCGCGTACATTCTTTCACAGTATCTTTGAAAGAAAGTACACGAATTTTTTTCGTTTGTAAAAATGTTTTAGTAAATTTGTCTCGAGGTGATTGATTCATTCTTAATGTATATCATTATTTATTAATATAGTAATGTCCACTATTAAGGACGTTTAGAGATTATTCTACCACGCTGCTCCGATGCTAGAAGAACACGTGGAAGATAATGAAACCACCGAAATTTGCAGGTTTCAGGACTTATATTAGGCATATATTAAGGCATTTATATTTTTTTTTGTATGTAATGAATGCTAAATATGAAAACACAATAACCTCACCTGCACGCCATACTCACCCTACACCACCTGTGCTTGTCAGGCTTTGATCGCAGAATTATCCTTTCTGCGTGAAGGTTCAAATGTCCCCCTCTCACCAGCTCACCCCGCCACCCCGCCCCGCCGTGATTGTTGCGGGCCCATTAAACGATGATTACCGCCTCTAAGAGTTTGAGTAATTGCTTGGAAAAATATTATCATGAAGCGTATAAAGAGAGGATAGATACGAAAGGAAATTAATAAACTCAAATTTTGTTCGGACGCTCCGTTGTTAAGTTCGCTTGTTACGTCATCAGTTCTCAATCAAAACACGTCTTCACTCTGCGGAGTTATTATATGACTTTATACTATAGGAGTAAATTACATTAAATTTTCTAAGCTTGAAAAAGACTGAAACCCTCGACAAAACATTAATTTCATTATTATACCAGTCAATGCGGGTAGACTGTTTATCTGTATGGAAGTTAAAATTTATGTATAGAAAAAAATATACATTTTCTGGAACAGTCATTAATTTTCACAGGAAACTCGACATATTTGTTGAATTGTTTGTTAAGTTTCTTGTAATATGTAAGTCTTATCCGCCATCTTGGTTTTAATGTCATCATCAAATCGTGATACGTGGGATACGCAGCAAACTTATAAAATGAAAATATGATCATTCGTTTAAGAGACTGACACTTCAATTAGTTTCAAAGTAACCGGGTTAAAATAAGGAATATCAATTAAGGCGTTTCTAATCTCAATACTTATATTAAAGTATTATATTGATTCAAAACTTGCTATAGTGTTGACCTAACAATACCGAGGTGTATTGTACTATAGTACAATACATTATAAATAGGGTGCATAAATGTATAATTAATAATTTATTCTTGGACACAAAATATATATCACATAGTCAATAATCTTTCGCCCGTGATTTTTTGTAAAAATAAATCTTTCGAGCCATTTCCAATAATATATTAGTATTCGTTAAAACTACAAATATAATAAATATGTTATTATTAGTACATGTATGGATATGATCAATGATAGAGAGCCTACCTACTACCGAGTTACTTCTTATCGATAACATCTACATTCCTATCCCGTAGTAGGTCTATGTAAATTAAATTGAATATTGTAAAACTAAAGATAAGATTCGAAGCGCTTGTAAGAGACTACTGGAATCCATTAATATTAATTATTAATGTTCAACTTTGCATGTTTTGATGGTTTTCTTCAAAGATGCAAAAAGCTGAATGATTTTGGTTGATATTTGGAATAGATTCCCCTTCTCACGGCGAGTAAAACCACGAGCGGAAGTTAGTAAAGTATATATTGATATTGGCTATGAGAGTTTTCACAAATATACCAAGGATGACAGAATAATGACTGAAAACACTGGCAAGATTATGATAGCATCATTGTTCCGTTATTAGATTATTTTTTATAAAATATTTGAGTGTATGAATAGAGTTTGGTATGTACCTTAATATTATAAATACACAAGTCTGTGGTTACTGTACAATCGATCGGTTAGACTTATTACTTATTATAAAAGCCGTCTTCGAATAAATAAACTTTTTTGTTTTATACTGTTTATAAAAAAGTATGTAATACGGCTGATGAAACATCTATTAGATAGGCACTATATATAAAAAGTAATTATGATTCAAAAAACTTAAACTATTTAAAGCAACGGAGTAACGGCATGGCACTAGTCTCGTACTTCCGAAGCGCTATCAAGAGACGCAATTATAAGTGCATTGTAAGTAATAAACAAAGGGTCAATTACCAAGGTATTCGTCTCCGGTGTGGAAGCGCGCTATTCAGAGGTCATCTCGTCGAAATCGAGTTACAGCACTGTTGCCCGGCGCTGCGGACTTGCGGACATTGGTATTGTATGGGGCAAACTTTAAGATGAAGCCGAGAATATATTGTACAACTAGCAACTTACCTCGTATTTGCATGGAATTTTATGTATCGTTATATATCCACGACACAAGCTCGCTTAGTGTGGACGCCCCTGGAAATCGCGCCATGATATCACTTCAGCAAAATGTTATGGTTGTAAATGTGTTCCCTGTTAACATTAAGTTATTGCTGGTAATAAAGTATTTTCATTTTCATATTTTGTTCATTATGACCAAAACTACATAAAGTCATTATAAATTGGAGCCTATGTGTTATTCTGATGTCTTATCTATATTACTGTAAGATTTCATGCAAATCCGTTTAGTGGTTTTTAAGTGAAAGAGTAACAAACATACATACATAGTAAAATAGTAAAGTAACAGCCTCTAAATTTCTTACTACTGGTATAAGGCCTCATCTTCCATTAAGGAGAGGGTTTGGAACATATTCTACCACGTTGTGCCAATGCGGGTTGGAGGAATGCACATGTGGCAGATTTTCAATGAAATTAGACACATGCAGGTTTCCTCACGATGTTTTCCTTCATCGCCGAGCATGAGATTAATTATAAACACAAATTAAGCACATATATATAGTGGTGCTTGCCTCGATTTGAACCCGCAATCATCGGTTAAGATGCACGCATTCTAACCACTGGGCCATCTCAGCTCAACATGCATCCATCCTCATAATCTTTCGCATTTATAATGTTAATAAGATTACTAACAAGCGTTATTCAAACAGACTCGTACTAAATTGAACAATAAATAAATAGTACTTCGTATAAGATTGAAAAATTATAGTGCATGTAGTAAGTATTAGTTTATTATTTAATTAACAATCGTATGTGATAAAATTCACCTTTATTGACAGCGAAAATGATGATATGTGAGACACATTGATTGTTTTCAAGTAAATTAATGAGTCATTGAGTAGTATGTCGATGGCAGCCAGTATTTTATATAATTTTAAAATGACTTTTTTATAATTACTCTTTCAACTTTTGCTCAAGAAAGTAACACAAATAAAATATAAGATGATAACCAAGAGAAGATCACTAATCACCATCAGCTCTTTAGCCGTCATTCATAAAAATAAAGAAGTATATTCGGGAAGGAGATTGGTTATCTTAAAATTATTTATAAAATAAAAAGTAGTAAATGGAATAAAATTATGATAGTTAGACCTTACCGTATACATTAGTCCCGATAAAAAATAATAACTATCCCTTTACCAACTTGCGATCTAAGATTTAAAGTATCTTGTAATTCTAATGGCATACTTACCCTAAAAATCGGGTATCAACAATGCTCAGTACTGGTGTTAAGCGGATTCCTGTATCCGAATGGAATGTATTAAGTAGCAGTGCTACCACTGAGTAAAATAAATATATCGGCGTCATCTTATGTGTCGTCATATACTATGCGGACAGCAAGCAATCACAAGACGGAACAAGTGGGCAGCGACCGCTGACCGCGGCAATACGCAGCGCCATGCAACAGTAACTCATTTTGCGCTTCCCTTGAGAAACTACCCGCGATACTTAGATGCAGATTGACGCTAGTGGACGAACTTCCATACTAATGCCCTTACATATTTCTACTAGTTGCGCTGAAGTTCATATTAACTAAATAAATAGATTCGATTTGGTCACTGCTTTTAGATGATTTTGTATGTTATTCGAGGAAAAGGGCAACTATGGAAATTCTTACCGTTTTCTCTTGATAGAATATACATTGCGTACTCTCATCATCACCCTGAAAACTTGCCATAAAGATCTGTCAAATATTTTTTACAGCAGCGTTGTAATGCCGAGTAAAGTTAAAGTTAAATAAAATAATAATTATTATATTTATAGTTTTTATACAAAATATACATTGGTAAAATATTATCTGCCCTTTGTATCGCCTCTGCACTTCTAATTTTGAGCACTGAGATATTACGTCCTTGCACCTGTTATACTGTCTCACTCAACCGTTTCGAAAGAACAATACTAACTACTGCTGTTTTAGGTAGAATATTTAATGAGTTTAAATAACATTTTATGAAACGAGATTAAAAATAAATAGTGTTACTCCTAATTGTTGTTCTGAGACTAATCAGTTACACGATGTGACAGGTATTCTTCTTAAGAATGTCAAATAAATGGTGACTGAAAAAAAGGGAAAGAAGAGAGAGAGGGCCAGAGATCAGTGTTTAACAAAACACTCATCGAAAAACATTAATTTTTCCCTTAGGCAGTAACAATATGCAGCTTCTGTATTTCGGGAAATTTCATTAGTAAATAAACAAAATACTGCTGCTAGTAATAATACTTCTTAATGTTTCTTCAGTTACTCTCTGACGCACTAAGCATTCAGAATGAATCAACAATATGATTCAATTTAGCAGATAATAATCAAAAGAAAGTGAAAAAAATGGCTCGTGCAG